>NW_027316278.1:31895318-32190318 GCF_026437365.1 Eucyclogobius newberryi | reverse complement strand
TCTGGATCTTGTCCTAACGTATGGAACAGAGATTAGTGACCTCATTGTCCGCCCTCAAAAACCTATATTGTCAGATCATTTCCTAACTACCTTTCAGTTTATTCTTAAAGATCATCCAGTCCCACAAAATAAAGTTATAATGAAAAGGACAATATCTGAAAAATCTATCTCAAAATTCAAAGAAATAATAGAGCCAATATTCAGTGACATGTCATGTGATCCTGCTGAGAACAGCTTTAGTCCCAGTTTAAGTGATCAATGTGTCGACTTGACCATGAATTCTCTGAAGTCTGCTCTTGACGTTGTCGCGCCGTTAAAACAGAAGGTCACTAGGCCAAAGCGCGCCTCCCCATGGTACAACCAAGAACTGCGTTCACATAAACAAAGAGTTAGAAAGTTAGAGGGATTATTTCGTCGCTCTCACACCGAAGAATCCATAAAAGCATGGAAAAGTTGCCTGCTGTCCTATAAGCAGGCTCTGCGTAAGGCCCAAACCAGATATTCAAATCTAATAGAAGTCAACAAAAGTAACACTAAATTCCTTTTCAGCACTGTAGCTAGGCTAACAAACTGTCACAGTGCAGTAGAGCCCTCAATCCCAGCTTCTCTCAGCTCTGATGATTTCCTCCTATTTTTTAACAATAAAATAAAAACAATCAGAGATAAATTAGATGAAATTACCCCCGCTATTAGCCCTGAACTAGCCCAAGCTGTAAATCTAACATCCCATATAAATCCACCTGTAAACTCAGAAAGGTTCACAGCTGTTGATCAAGCAGAGATAACTTCAGCCATTATGTCCTCTAAAAGCTCAACTTGTGTCCTAGACCCCATTCCAAGCAGACTCCTCAAAGACATTCTCCCCCTAATTATAGACCCTATTCTTAATATAATAAATACTTCACTCGAAAGTGGCTATGTTCCACAGTCCTTCAAACATGCAGTCATTAAACCTCTTCTGAAAAAGCCTAATCTAGATCCCGACCTATTGGTAAACTACAGACCTATTTCAAATCTTCCCTTCATCTCTAAAATCCTTGAAAAAGTTGTAGTAAAACAGCTTTGTCGCCACCTGCAGGACAATAACTTATTTGAAGTTTTCCAGTCAGGGTTCAGAGCCCACCACAGCACTGAAACTGCACTAGTTAAAGTCACAAATGATTTGTTATTAGCTGCTGACGATGGACTGGTCTCAATCCTGGTTCTGTTGGACCTGAGCGCAGCGTTTGACACCATTGACCACAACATTCTACTGCAGAGGTTAGAATGTGATGTAGGTGTTGGAGGAACAGCCCTCAGCTGGTTTAAATCCTTTCTATCTGATAGGTTCCAATTTGTTAATGTAAACCAGAGCTCCTCACCAAGCTCTAAAGTAATTTACGGTGTGCCACAGGGTTCGGTACTCGGTCCAATTCTGTTTACTCTTTATATGCTGCCATTAGGCAACATTATCAGAAAGCATGACATTAACTTCCACTGCTATGCAGATGACACTCAGCTGTATTTATCAATGAAACCTGATCAGAGCGATCAAGTATACAGACTTATTACTTGTGTGAAGGAGATAAAAACCTGGATGACACTAAACTACCTGCTTCTTAACCCTGAAAAAAACAAGGTCATTGTGCTTGGCCCTAAGCATCTACGAGACTCTCTATCTGAGCAGATAGTCACACTGGACAATGTTAGTGTAGCCTCTAGTTCTACTGTAAGAAACCTTGGAGTCTTATTTGACCAGGAGCTCTCATTTAAAGCTCATATAAATCAAGCTTGTAAAACAGCCTATTTCCATTTGCGCAACATAGCCAAAATCAGAAGAATCCTGCCTAAAAGTGATGCCGAAAAACTTATCCATGCATTTGTAACGACTAGATTAGACTACTGTAACTCCCTGCTTGCAGCGTGTCCTAAAAGCTCCATAAAAAGCTTTCAACTGGTTCAAAATGCAGCAGCAAGATTACTAACAGGAACTAAAAGAAGAGAGCACATTACGCCAGTGCTGAAGTCTCTTCACTGGCTCCCCGTCGAGTCTAGAATCAAATTTAAAATTCTACTCTTGACCTACAAAGCCATAAATGACATGGCCCCATCCTACCTCAAAGATGCTATAGAACCATATCATCCAAACAGAGCTCTTCGCTCTCAGAATGCCGGCCTTCTGGTGGTCCCAAGAGTCTCTAAAAGTACTGTAGGAGGTAGAGCGTTTAGCTACCAAGCTCCTGTGTTATGGAATCAGCTCCCGACCCATGTTAAATATGCTGACACAGTCTCTTCATTTAAGTCCAGGCTTAAAACGTTCCTCTTCGAAATCGCTTATGGTCAGACTAGTTAGGAACAGAAACATAAACCCACAGCTTTAGCTATGCTGCCCTAGTAACTATGCTGGGGGAAGTATGGCAGCTTGAGCGCTATCCTCTTCTTCTTCTGACTACTTATGTTATCAAACAATATTTATTTTTTGATTCCACTTGCAAACTGTTCACCGCCTTCTTTTCTTTCTCTCACTCCTGAGGACCTGTGGACCCAGATGCCCCTCCCCTGGTGAAGTGGTCCCTGCCCTGTGTGGACGGTCCCTCATCTGCCTGAGGAGTGGGTCCAGCTCGCCCCCGACGGTCCCTCATCTGCCTGAAGAGTGGGTCCAGCTCGACTCCGACGGTCCCTCATCTGCCTGAAGAGTGGGCCCAGCTCGCCTCCGACGGTCCCTCATCTGCCTGAAGAGTGGGTCCAGTTCGCCTCAGACGGTCCCTCATCTGCCTGAAGAGTGGGTCCAGCTCGCCTCCGACGGTCCCTCATCTGCCTGAAGAGTGGGTCCAGCTCGACTCAGACGGTCCCTCTTCTGCCTGAAGAGTGGGTCCAGCTCGCCTCAGTCGGTCCCTCATCTGCCTGAAGAGTGGGTCCAGCTCCAGTCTCCTCGTGTCCGTCTGTCCGTCTGTGAGAGTCGGATCTCTCCTTCACTGGAACTCCTCCAGGTTTCTACGCTTTTTTCCCAAAGAGGTTTTTTTTTGTAGTTTTTCCTGGCCGAGAAGGAGAGTCTAAGGACAGAGGACCCTGGGACATCGTCCCTCGCCACCACAGACATTGTCTGACTCCATCGCCACCACAGACATTGTTGATTCATTTCTCCCTGTGGCCCTCAGAGGCAACTGTTGTTGTGATTTTGGGCCTTACAAAAATAAATTGATTTGATTTGATTTGACTCTCAGTTCTAAAGAATATGTGAGCTTTTTCCTTTTTTAATTTTCAATTAAAAATAAGAACGGCTGTCGACTTCATACTGATTTAAAGTGCTGAATTCAAACAAATAAATCATGAAAAGGTGTTTTTTTTTACAGTACATTATCTAGTTGTGCTGACAACCTTTGGGGGCCCCAGCTGTGGCTCTTTGACAAAAGAGGCCAGTTTGTCCTCTCACATCTCTCCCGTGCTGCATGGCACCAAACTCAGTCTAACACCAACCAACAGCTACCTGGACATCTCGGAGAGGAGAGAGGTCAGGTGAGGGGACAGAGTTCTCTTTAATTGGCCAAACACAGAGGTATTTGAAGCAGACTTGAGAATAGGTTGGGGGTTCAGCACCATGGACAGAGCATAGGCTCTGATTATTAACTGAAAAAAGTCTATGATGACTTCAAAAGTGTGAAAACATACAGAGGGATAAAAAACAGAGAACTTCGCTCTCTCAAAATGCTGGCCTTTTGGTGGTCCCAAGAGTCTCTAAAAGCACAGTAGGAGGTAGAGCTCCTGTCCATGCTAAAGAGGCCGACACAGTCTCCTCATTTAAGATCAGGCTTAAAACGTTCCTCTTTGAAATCACTTATGGTCAGACCAGTTAGGAACAGAAATATAAACCTACAGTTTCAGCTACGCTGCCCTAGGAGTAACTGTGCTGGGGGAAGTATGTCAGCTTGAGCACTATCCTCTGCTTCTGACTACTTTTTCTATCGAATAATATTTAATATTTAATTTCACTTGCAGTCTGTTCTTTGCTGTTCACATGTTTTTCTCCTTCTTCCACTTCCCTTGGGAGTGGTTCTCTTTCAGGCATATGGTGACCTGTGGATTCAGCTGCTCCTCTACTCCAGATGAACAGTTCTTCATCTGCCTCGAAGCACTAGTTCTCCTCCTGAGTGGTTCCAGCTCCACTGTCTATCTGCAAAATGAAGCACATCCACCTGCCCATCCATGGGAGTCGGATCTCTCCTTCACAGTCAAGGTTTATACTATATCCAAAAGAGGTTTTGTAGTTTTTCTTTGCCAAGAAGGAGGGTCGGAGGACACGGGATGCTGGGACATTTGCTAAAGTCCTATGAACATTGTTTAATCTGTTCCATCTCCCTTCGAGGCAATTGCTGTTGTGAAGTGTTTAAACATAAAGATTGATGGTTGTTCATTAAAAACTTAAAACTAAGAACAGCTAGTAGTAAGTAACAGTAGCAGTAACTATCCTCATTGTTGATGGTGTTTTCAGAACCATGGATAGTGCACTCCACATACAACAGGACCGTTATTGTTATTTGTTTTACTATTATAGATACATGTTACTTACTTACTTACTTACTTACTTACTTACTTACTTACTTACTGACTTACTGACTTACTGACTTACTAACCCTTACTAACCCTTACTAACCCTTGTTTGAAAACATGCCTGGAGTTGTCTATAGCCTCAAAAACATCATACATCAAGTGAGATTTTCCGCTGTATTTTAGGTCATTTCTGCCTCATTTCACTTCTCTGCATTAGCATGGCAAGTAAGCATTTGTTTATCTCACCTATGTAATTCCATCTACCACCAGTAGATGGTACCAAAAGTTACCTATTGGCTTGTGAAACGCTAGGGCAGTGGTCCCCAAACTACGGCCCGCGGGCTGCATCCGGCCCGCTGGGCCTTTCAATCCGGCCCGCCAAGCTTGTCCAAGTTATATTAAAAAATAATTTAAATTTTTCATTTATTTTTTTTGTTGTTTTTTTTTGCAAATGTCGGAGTCAAACTCATGATACTGTGGCTGGCCGTTCACTTTACCTTTCGCGTGTAATGCCCACATTTCCTCAAGAGATGACACTGTTCTCTCTATAAGATCTATGGCGAGCAGAAAATAAAATTCACCACTAACGGCCACTGGGGCCCATCAAGCAGGAAGCACAAGTGTTTGACATACTGTAGATCTTATGGACAGTAGAAGCACTGTCCAGGGGACACGTCGTGTTCTCTATATTTTTAGTTTCAAAACGCTGCGTGTTTTATTACAATCAGAATCATATTCACTGAGAAATTAGTCTTATTAGTCCCGCAGCGCAGAGCGGACCGCGGCCCGGGGCGCAGCTCGGGCACGTTCAATAGACACTGGCGTGTCACTATTGTGTAAATGAGACTTTCTTGGCCAGACCTGACTCACGAGTCAAAAGACACATGTGCATCATTATCTGGACCATTTTCTGTGTAAATATCTCATGTCTCAGTAAAACTCACTCGATGAGTACGCGCTCAGGAGCAGATGATCCTGATGTGAAGACACAGGTAAATCAGCCACACAGAGTCTTCAAGGACAGAGGGGACACTAGAGACAGCTGTGATTTGTTCTAAAGCGGGTCTAAAGCAGGACTAAAGCAGGACTAAAGCGGACCGCGGGGTGCGCCGCGTGTGCCACGAGGCCCCGGTTTAAAAGACGCATAAAAACTGTGTTTATTTCTGTGTAAATATCTCATGTTACAACGTGGGCACCTGCGGTTTATGACCCTGTTAGTTTATGAATAATATCATCCAGAAATGGTCATGAAGTGGCACATTTTGGAGCAGTTGATGAGCATAAAGTCAAAGCAAGAAGCAAAAGAAGCATCAACCTGGACAAAGTGTCCAACCACTGGAGACGTGAGAAGGACAGAAGTGCAAAAATGTAACATTCAAGTCAAAATATTTGCATATTCTGGTGACATTTATTAAGATTTTTTATTAATGGATATTAATCATTCCATGCTCTTACTACTAGAACATTTATGGGTAGAAGAAATGCTAATAAAAAAACAGTCCAACACTCTTAAACTTAACGACTTTAATGCTTCACTGAACGAAACAAAACCTTCGGAGGACGTACAGAAGATGCTGGTCTTGTTTGGCTCGACCTGCATATGTGAGACATTCAGTGTCATGAACATGAACAAAGCCCGTCACAGATCCAGCTTCACTGACCAACACCAAAGGAAACTTACAAAACTTACACCAGACTTTGATGCAAAACAGGGAGCTCAACAACACTGTTGTCACTGAAATTGAAGGTCAATTTTCCTGCTGTGTTTATTCAACTGAAATGTAATTCAATTAATCATTATTTAATGCATTTGGAAAACAATGTACATTGAGCCTTGCATTTGTTTGCTTTGTTACAATTTACAGGTCAAATCTTGCGTGTAATTTACAGTAATTCATTCGTTCACACAAACACACCATATTTTCCTGGCCCGGCCAAATTTTAGAACCCAATGTGGCCCTCGAGTCAAAAAGTTTGGGGACCACTGCGCTAGAGTGACATGAAGTAACTTTGGTTTGTCTAATGTAGAAAAAGATTCCGTTGTAGTCATCTGGACTTTGTTTTTTAGAAACTACAATTGAATCTTTTTCTACAATGGAATACTCCTGGACAAATGAGGGATTACACTTTGGTTTGCCGAAAAACAATTTATGTTTAGTTCTAAAACATAAGATGACAAATTAAAGTACTCAAGAGCATGATTAAAGGCCGTCCTTGATTGTTCATTCTGTGACATCTATTTCTTTGTGACAGCCTTTACTGCCAAAAGTAAACTTCTATGGTATTACACTATTGACCCAGATACATAAAGTCAAGTTGGATGAAAAAGTGCTTTAAGTATTTCCCTGTGAGTAGCGTGCACTTTGACAGGTACAAGCGCTAACCCTAAACCGATTGGGCTACATATGGTGTAGTTGTTTTACTTAAATTCCTTATATTTGAGAAATATTCCCACTGTATTTTCCTCCTCACACAAACTCTGCAGCAATAACAATAGATTTTACTTATTATTCAACCACATTAAACAATTACTAGACCTGATTGCTGGTTCTCAAACTCATTGTACCAAGTACCACTTATTAAAATATAGGTCTATAGGACTAATCCAGGTCTAAATTAAGGCTAAACCAGGTCTAAAAAAGGACTACAGTACTGCTATACTAGTTCTAAACAAGGAATAACCCCCCAAAAAAGACAAAGATGTGGATTAAATTAACTTTATATTCAGCAAATTAAGAAATCAGATGTGGTTTGAAGACAGAGCTCCCTATAATGTAATTTGAAACAAAGTGTAAGGCCAGTCCCATGCTTTTCTAACGTGCTGGGAAGCTTCTAATGCTAAAGAAGATATTTAATTTGAGCAGAACTCAATTTTTTCGAGCAGTTTCCATAGCGGCCGGTTCTCATTAGCGGCACATATTCCTCAGGCTTTTGTGAGTGTCTCGTCCAGTTCTTGGCAGCTGAAGTTTGAGGACTGTCGGCAAGAAACGACGAGAACAGTTACTTGAGCCTGAGCCTAGAAGGTTTTGGGCAGCGGCACTTTTCAACAATTTAGGAGACGTGATCACCAGCAGCGGCTGGTCCATTAAGGGCGCTGGGGCGCCGCCCCCCCCCTGTCAATCTGCCAACTACGTCAATTTATTTTGTGTCTAAAAACAATATAATTTATTCAAAAATATCTTATATTCTTATTAGTGTAAATGTGTAAAATAATATCACTTTTCTACGTAGCTGTGGGGTGGTTTGAAAAGCGCCCCAGAGCCCCAAAGCCCCATAGAAAATCAATGGGGATTTTTAGCCACTCAAATCACAATCAAAAGTGACTACGTCACTATGGCTTTCTCCATAGGAAAATAGCGACTATGGGGCGCTCCAGAAAGCGCCCTTTTGAAAGTAGTCTTTACGCCATGGAGCTACACTTTTTACGCTAGAGACACAGACATGTGCGCGCGCCGCGCGCGGAAATGCCACACGCCGTGTTTACGTCTTAAAACTGCATCTACAGAGTCTGTGACAAAAGGTACGTCCAAAACGACTCAGAATGAGCAGCTCAACTGTTTGCTGGATTTATTTGTGTTGAAAGCGGCTGATTTCGTATCAATCCGAGCCGAGATCTGTGATCTGTCAAACTCCGTGCTCCGTTACCATGACAACAAACACATAGCTTTTTTTAGTTTATTACTTGCATAAGGCTAACGCTAAGTATCGCTTAACTTCTAACTTATCATTAAGAAAAGTGGAAATAAAGTGTGTTTACTTAATTAATTCAGTTGTAAATGTGTATTTAAGATATGTATCCATACAGTCAATGTTAAAAATTTCTATTTTGGACATTTAAAAAAAAAAAAAAACACTGTCATGTCAAATAGCCCCCCCCTATAATTTGTACCACCAGCCGCCACTGGTAATCACGGTGTTGATGTCAAAACCACCAGAAAAGTTCCATCTTTTGCTCAAACAACGCACAGTTTAGAACTTTCCGAAAGCCGTTCTACAAATTCCCAAGTTTTTATTGGGTTTCCGAACGTCACGCATCACTCTTTTATTGTTATATTCAATGGGAGTGTCATTAGACCCGAGGCTTCTCGCTTGGCTGTTTCCATAACCGCAATCACAGCCCGCGTTTGGGTCAATAACGGCGTCAATCAGAGGTGCGCTTGATTTTCGAGAACACGGCCCGGCCCTGAGACGGGGCTGTGTTCAAGGCTCATTTATTATTCACGCGTCTCAAATTAAAGTTATATGGAGGAATCCGCTGCCAGGAGTGAAGCAGACCGATCATGTTTGCAATCACGTCGGGATGATTATGTAACAGGATTTATGCCTGATCCGACACAAACGTGCATTGGTACAGCGGCATAATAAATAATATGTGGTTCTGTTTTTTGTATGTCATCAGTGGTAATGATTAATTCAGGGATAGTGTTGGGAAGTGACTAAAAGCATCTACCACAAATACAAATATGGTTTTCTTCTGCAGTGAGTCTTTCTTTTGGAGCTTTTCAGAATACAAATACTTTCCTAAAATACATTGCATTGTGTCAGTGAGAAATATTCAATTCAATTTAAATGCATTTGTGTTACGCCCAAAATCACAAAAGCAGTTGCAACAGATTAAACAATGTTCATAGGGACTTGGCAATGTAGATTTCTACCAGACCTCTTTGGTAAAAAGTAGAAACCTGGAGGAGTTCCACAGAGAAGGAGAGATCTGACTCTCATAGACGGGCGCGAGAGAGACAGTGGAGCTGGAGCCACTCAGGAGGAGAACCAGTTCTTCAGAAGGAGAACCAGTTCCAGGCAGATGAAGAACCGTCGATATGGAGTAGAGACCGTTTCTCCAGGGAGTTGAGGAGCCTCTGGATCTTTTTTAAATATAAAAAACACAACTCAATAATACATGCGTGATAATTGTTTCTCGAATCAGTGATAAGTTCATGCAAAACAAATGGTTGAACGAACCTGAAGCTGTTTAAATTCATGTGTTTTTCTTTCACCTTATTATAATACAATACAACTCAATGTTGTTGAAACTCAATTACACTGAGCTGAATACATTATAAAACACATTTAATGCCAGTTAGAATTCTGTAAATAAATACATTTTCAAGTATTCTTCCCAACACTGTTTGTGAGAGATTGAATAACAAACGAAATAGATGGATGGAAAGATAAATAAATAGATAGGTCAATAGATACATAGATGGATGGATAGACAGATATGATTGATTGATTGATTGAGTGATTGATTGATTGATAGATTGATAGATAATAAAAAAAAAGACAAAAATCATTGTAAATTTTTTTAATTATTCACAAACACTTTTATACATGCGCTTTCTTAGAACAGCTTGTAATGTGTGAGTGTATAACAAACAGTTCACTGGCTCTCGTGCATCTCATCATGGTCTTACTTGTGTCCTTTGTTTGATTGGGCACTATTTTGTCCAACTTTCCGACTCTCGTTTTCTCATTTTCTTGTTTCACTTCCGAACAGTTCAACGCAGTCTTTCATCTCTCCTCAAAAGTCCTGTTTCTCCTGCTCTCCCTCTCTCCCTTCACCGCTGCCTCCACACCTCCACACCTCTTGAAGAAACACCCTCCAATAGAACCGCGCACGCTCTCACCGTCACGCCCCGCCCCCCTTCCTCCCATATAAGGTCACGGCTTCCTCCCACGGACCCCTCGCACTGACGGTGGAGCGCGCGCCAGCGGCACAGCGCGCACACACACGAGCCGAGCGTCTCACGGAGCCCCGACTGTCCGTGATGTGACGGGACCGACGCCGCCCGCGGAGCCCCGAGCACGGACTTTCTCCCATCGTTTTGGAGACTCTTTTAGACTCTTTTTTCCCCCGCGCGTGGAGCTGTGTGAATTGTGTCCGAAAGTGGCATGGTGTTCACTCGTGGGTCGTGTGCACATCAGCATGGGAACTGCGGTGTCCAGAAGAAAGAACCTGAGGAGTGACGCGATTTCTTCCATGGCAGTGAAAGTTCGGTGAGTGAAATGTCTCTAAAATAGACGCTGGTAGTTTTGTTTTTTTTTGTTTATCATCTTTCCGCGTGGAATCTGTTGGTTTTCACGTGGTTTGTTTATTGATA
Source organism: Eucyclogobius newberryi (assembly GCF_026437365.1). Taxonomy (NCBI): domain Eukaryota; kingdom Metazoa; phylum Chordata; class Actinopteri; order Gobiiformes; family Gobiidae; genus Eucyclogobius; species Eucyclogobius newberryi. The sequence goes on along the minus strand of NW_027316278.1, from coordinate 32,179,690 downwards.
TTATTTCCAATTTTTTAGATGTTGTTGTGAGTTCGAAGATTGAATTTGACTTTATAAGTGTTTTTTATTTATTTTTTATTTTTTCTGACTTTTGTCTCGGGCTGCAAGAGATATCGCACATGTTGAATAATATTTGAACATTGGTAATATATAGTGATAACTCCAAGATAACAGATTGAAAAAAATATATATTGAAAAGGGCAGATTTTATTGGCAATTTTTAGTCCTAATTAAGTCTCAGATTTGTTACGCTTGGAAAAAAATGCATAGTGTTTGACTACATTAAGTTATGAACATATTTATTTATTTATTCGTTCATTTAATTATTCATTTATTGTATTAACCTTTATCTAACCAGGTGTAGAACCTTTTTGAGATGGAGACTTTTTCAAGGGTGATCTGCGACGTTTGTTTAAAGATATCTGAAATTATGTGCCAAAAAGTATAATTGAAAATTTTAATAATATTTAAATAATATCACACTTATTGACGGGCAAATTGCAATGATTTACAATATCGTGCTGCCCAAATATTGCCCTATTTTATGGTAAAACGTCCACATTTGTCGATTCGTTTGTAAACTCCTAGTTGCCAGAAGTCAGTTTTATGAATTAATGTTGGTTTATTTCAGATTTTTTGATTTATTAAAGTGAGTTATTACACATTTCGGTCTAACCTGCTGCCCAGATGATCCAATTCCGCTCCAGAGCTGGTTTTTCTTGGTTTCTTAGCTCTTTTTATCATCATTGGTTGTATTTAGACAAAGATGATCATGCTGTACTTTTCCCCTTCACCCACTCTTTGGTGTCTTTTACAATAATTGGCTTTACTTTACCCTGAATTTTACCTTGTCAAGTCTTGGCTTCATTTATTACAATTTCAACTTTCAAAAACGCAATAATGATAGAATATACCACTAGCACTTAACAACCAGACATTCAAACTACATGGTGGACGTTGTAAAAAATATAGGTTAAACATATATTTTGACAGAAACATCTCATTTCCATAGGAGCTTTGTGCATTCTGGTCACGAGCCGGACAGTGGTGCAGTCTGTGCACACACTGTTCTTTTCACATCGTTCTGAGCTCATTTCAGCTCTTCCTGATTCAATTTTCTTCTGTTTAGTTTGTACAGAATATGCACTGCTTGTTCCTTTTCACCGGCTCTACTGATGACGGACCAGAACTCAGACTGTGTTGTTTGTTCTACAGAATAAAGGAACGATGGGACGTTTAGTGCTATTGAGAGACATAAATGGTGTTTCTTGAGTTCCTGGAGTAGTTGAAAGTGCAAGAGCGTGCAGTTTGTGGAGCAGATGGAAAAGAGAACAATAGTGCGGAAAAAAGTCATTTTATTTTCCATTGGTGATATCCAGGGTTAATTGTGATGTATAATCGTAAGAAAAATTGTAATCGTGACATTTTTAGAAGCAAAATTAAGTATTTTTTAGTTCAAAAATAGACTTAAATGTAAATAACTTTAATACCTGGGATTTTTTGTCAAATTTAACTTTATTTTGTCTTTCAGAAAGTTACATTTCCTAACAAACTGGAGTAAAAGTAACATGTCAGACCACGGGAATGAAATAAATGTAAATATATCACTGTTGTTTGGTCACAGTCTCAATAATCGTGAATAATTGTTAAATCTTTTTTAAAACTATTTGTGGCATATGGATGTTTCTGAAGTTGATTTTTCTTGCACTGATCTAAACTTGAATTTGAAAAGGGAATTGCCACACAACAAGCAGAGCTATTGTTAGACTCCTCGCTGTCACTGCTGTGGGTGTTAAAGTCAAACTGTGATCTGATCCCTGTGACGACGAGCCATTCGCCGCTTTACCTCAGTTTGATGCCCATCTTTGCTCAAAAACTCTTTATCTTTGAGTGAAACGCGGATTTACAACAATCAAATGCAGACGGTTTTAGTTACAATAATTGGGATGAAATCAAAATCAGGGATGGTTTGATATGGATATGGCTTATTGCTGCTCCTGGTTACCAATATATGCTGATGCCAATATTTAGATGTTAAAAGTCATAGCAAGGGCCAAAAAAAACTAGTTGATGTAAAGATAATAATGAACTTTAATACAAAATAATAGCTAAAAGTATTTTTCTGAGATATAAAATCATTTGTGGCGTGACGGTGTAAACAAACAGTCAAATTTTTTGTTGATTGAATGTTAACTCTTCTGTTTACATCTTTACTCAGTAGTTTGTTCAAAAAGGCACATTTCACGAGAACAAACTGTGGATGACGCACGGGCGCATCACGAGTGTTTTCAGATCATAATCGTGATCGGGCTCTGAGAAAACGCTTGTGGCCGAATCTCCTTATTTTTCCCAATTGAACGAGCCAAAAAGCGCTGACATTTCCCACACATGCGTCAGACCCTAAAGGTCTCGTGTCGCGGTGCCTTCGCTGACTTTTGGCGTCGTGGTGAGTAACGTCCGGCAGCTCTGCCCACTCAGTGACCTCAGAGACGGCCGCGGTGGAGCGTCCAGTTCAAGACGGTAACGTTCTTTTCAAGTGTGTCAAAAAGAAAAAGAAAACGACTTAAACGAAAAAAGATTAGGAAAAAGATGAACTGTAGTTGTTAACTTGTGCAGTAATAGTGTTTCTACTGCAGTAAAAGTAATTGATGTACTTTTCCCCCCAATTCATTAGTCTTAAATGCACAAAAATACAGCTTCTAGAGAACATATCATCAGCACTAACTCATTTACTGTTCCTCCCTCTAATCCAAAAGTCAATCTCAACTACTATAAATACATTCTGCCATTCACGACTTGCACAGATTAAACAATGTGCAATGAAAAACACTTTTTAATTTTTCTTTGCCCCAGGGCGAAGAAATTAATCAACAGTCAACAGTCATGTGAGAGCGCTCCCTGATTGGGTGGGTTTTTGAATCGAGAGAAAGACATTTGAATATTGTTTGTGTTAAATGGCACAGATTAAAGTTGTTATTGTAGTTTATGTTCATGGACTCATTACTAAAAGACAGTTTTACTTTGTTTTTGGAAAGACAAAAAAAAAAAAACATCAAAAATTGAGGTTGATTGATTGTGGTTATTTATTTATTTTCCACATCGCTCAGCCTTACTTTGCCCCAGAACAGACCACACTTGTCCCAGTCCAAAGCAGGTCAAAGAACTGATGAGGTACAAACTGAGACGTTCAGGACTGTCCAGGAATTTAGCATCAGCACTAAAACTGTGCAGCTATATTTGCAAATAAAACATGTATTTATTTATTTATTTATTAGGACAGTGTAAGTATAAAAGCAGAGCTGCTTATACCAGTCTGTAGTTAAACAGCTCATTTCCTTTATTTTTTTTTTAATTAATATTTATTTTGCCCGTAGGCTTTATTAGACAGGAAAGGAGAGTGCGAAATGGGGATGAGATAGAAGGGAGGACACACAGCAAACCCACGACGCACCCGGAGCCCGTCACACATGCTCTGCGCCACAACCACTCGACCACCGGGCAGTCCTTCCGGGGGTCGTTGTGCATAATACAGCACACAGAAACACACTCCAGTAGTTTTTACTTTCACTTAATTGCACTGGACCACAACAGCTGAACGCCTCTCCAGTTTCACCTACAGTGTCTCATATTACAGTGAAGTCTGATCATGTGTTTGTAAGAAAGCCTGTGAAATCCTTTAGTGTCAGGGGTAAGTTGGCACCGTTTATATTGCTGAGCAGTTGAATAAAAAATGTACTTCAGACGTATGCGGTGGAATAAACTTGAAATTTTACTTTAAAATTAGACCCTGGCTGAGCGTGAACATGCTGTTCTGTACTTATTATTTATACACCAGGTTTTCAGCGAACAGTTTCACACTTACCTCTCCATAACTCACTAGAGCCGCGGACAGAACCATGGACAGCACCATGAACAGCACCATGGACAGCACCATGGACAGCACCATGGACAGCACCATAGACGGCACCATGGACAGCACCATGGACAGCACCATGGACAACACCATACACATCACCATGGACAGCACCACGGACAGCACCACGGATAGCACCATAGACGGCACCATGGAAATCACATAGACATCACTATAGACGGCACCATGGACAGCACCATGGACAACACCATACACATCACCATGGACAGCACCACAGACAGCACCATAGACATCACCATAGACGGCACCATAGAAAGCACCATGGACATCACTATAGACGGCACCATGGACAGCACCATGGACAGCACCATAGACATCACCATAGACGGCACCATGGACATCACATAGACATCACTATAGACGGCACCATGGACAGCACCATGGACAACACCATACACATCACCATGGACAGCACCACGGACAGCACCATAGACATCACCATAGACGGCACCATAGAAAGCACCACGGACAGCACCACGGACAGCACCACGGACAGCACCACGGACAGCACCATAGAAAGCACCATAGACGGCACCATAGAAAGCACCATGGACAGCACCATAGGCAGCACCATGGACAGCACCATGGACAGCACCATAGGCAGCACCACGGGCAACACCATGGACAGCACCATGGACAGCACCATAGACATCACCATGGGCAGCACCATAGACATCACCATGGGCAGCACCATGGACAGCACCATGGACAGCAGACAGAGCTGAAACAGACTCATGCTCTTGTTTTCTTGGCACTTTAATGTATTTCCATGGCACTGATGGGTTTGTGACCTGCAAATATTAAGTTAAAATTATTTTAGTTTTGCTCAAATAAGCAATTACCACTAATTTTAAGAGATAAAAAGGGTTCCATTTCAATATCTATAGAATCAAGTAACATGATTTACCAGTAATAACCAGATTCAGCCTTGTGATAGTGACATAAAGCAGTATGTCATTTATAAATCACACTGAACGTTGCTTGATTGTGACAGTCTTTGTCTGGGTTCTGGTTGGTTTGTGTGATGTACTGTTCTCCATGAATCCTCTGCCTCATAATCTTTCCTTATGTGTCATTCGATATCTTTGTTAAGCTGCAATGATTGAAAGTGGCACACGGGAGCCGTTATAAGCCGGTCATATTAAAAAGAAAGGCCGTTATTATTCGAGTGTCTACGGGACGTTTCACTCTGAAATGGTTGAGCTGCTCTTCTGTTGCAAAGACATTTCTCCTACACAAGACTGATGAAACAAGTGTCTGACGAATCAATTAGTATAAACATGGATTAAGCAAGGACTGAACCAGGTCAAGTACATGACTCATACACTGAAAAGAAGACTAAAAATGAAAATTCAGGATCAAACCGTGTGGGCCAAACCAAAGCCCACAAAGCCCCGATGCAACGTGCTGTAATATTGGTTGTATCTAAGAAAAAGCAACAGATATTAGATGTAAAATCCATCATCTTGCCTGGTTTGATATTAAAAACATCAGACGTTAGCCCGGTCCATGTTTTGTTCAGAATCTACTGCCCACAAAGCCGTCGTTCACTTCTCAGATCCCGTTTCACCTTTAATATTTCAGCCACATAAATCCACCTCTGAAGGACCACGACGCAGCGCTTTGAAGCTTTGGATATTTTCCACTTTAGCAAAAATATTATTTGCTAGTTTTGAGTCCAGAGAAGAGAGCGACTGACCTTGTGGACCCCTTTAGTGCCTCTGACATATAAATCTATGGGTAGATAACTTATTTAAACTGTATTATCTAACATAATTATCTCTGCAAACAAAGAATATATTGTTTTTGGATTTCAATGTTTTTAATGGACAAATCTGTTCTCTACTCTTCAGTCGTAGCGTCATATTCTTATTCCAAACAAACAAGATGGCCCCCGGGGCTGGAGTGTGTTTGTTCACTTCAGCCTGTGTGATTATGCCTTATTATTTTAATATTATGTGACTAGAAACCTCTAAAATGTTTAGATCCCTGACCATGTGGTAAAAGTGAAGTACATTATAAGATAAGATAAGATAAGATATTCCTTTATTGTCCCACATGGGGAAATTTCATTGTTGCAACGCAGGTAGATACAGAGGTAGATACAGAAGAACAGATCACTTATAGGAAGTATGAAAAACACTTTCAGTAGAAGATCTCCTATAAACAAAAACTCCTATAGACAAATAAATTAATACATATGATGTTTACAGTTATGATTATAATAAAGGTAAAGCAATAATGCCACTTTTCTTTATTGAAGATCGTATTTTCTCTAGTACATAAAATTTGATTATAACAGTTGTATATTTTTACATCTTGTTCATAGTAAACCGTGTTTTTGATATAAAACAGCTATAAACTCACTTCCTGTGTAAAACCTGCAGAAGATGTGTATTTATTCTTGAACCCTTCAAGTACGTGTTACCACTCTATTCAGACGGGGATTCCTTTTACTTTGGCACCTCTGGTAAACTGTAATGATCACGATTGTTGTGAGGTTAGAGCGAGCGTAACCGAGCGAGCGTAACTGAGCGAGCGTAACCGAGCACACTCTGCGGTCGTCGGGCAAATCTAGTCCTGTGCGACGGCTCGTGTCTGTGATCCGGATCCTTTTTAGGCGTGAAGATTGTATCCTTTCAAAATGTCTCCACATCCAATATGAACTAGATTCATAATAATAATGTAATAATATAAACTGCTGTAAAGAAGACGTGACAGTAAGACCTCGTTGTCGTGGCAACCGAGGACTAAGTAGCTTTTTGGATGGAGGGGCTTTGGCAGGACATGATTGTTTCAAGAAATATGATCACCTGGGTGTTATTCTGTTCCCTGATGAGGAGAGACGTTTCATGCTTCACTACAGGTTTATAACGTTAAAACAAACCTAAAATAGACTCTAGAAACATGGACAAGAACAATACAATATAATAAGAAACAAGAAGCTTATTTTCATATTTCAGCCTGTTTATTAGTCTGCATTTCCAGAATAAAGTCCATAAAAACAAGTGAATTACTGGCATTTTTAAGCAGCTGTTTTTAAATGTCACAATAAAACAGGGGAACAGGGCTATGTCAGAATAAAATGAGCCAAACTGGTGTAATTTACAGTAATATGATGTGTTTTAGATCATATTTTCATCAGCATTACACAGATATGCATTATGTGGGCTGGTGTTTAACAGGGAAATAGTCCTAACTCTGATCAAATGGTAAATATTGAAAAATAAGCACATAATATAAATGGTATATTGAAATAAAATGCGGATTCTACAATGTAAATATTGGCAAAGGTACAGTATATGGCACTTTATTAGGTCACTTTTGATATTATTTAACATGCGCTATATAGAAAATCTTCGCTATACAGTATGAGGTATATAAAACAACAGGAGCCGATATCGACATTTAGAGTTTAAAATCCAGAGCATATCTATATTAAGTCTATATTAAGTCACAAATTTGCTTTAAATGTAATTATTTGGTTTATAAAATAGTTGTTGCCAAATTGTTCTTCTAATTCAATTTTTACTGATTAATCTGTTCAAATATTCAAATACTGGTGCCAATTATCTGCGGATTTTTAGCCAATACCGGTGAAATCCTTTTGATATCAGCCGATTATCTTGCCAATAAATTCAAATAAGCTTCTTCCAGATGCGTCTCTTATGAAATCCCATGGAGGCGATATCACCTCGGCTGAACCGGAGTCATCTGTGACGCGCTTTTTCCAGTTAAACCCTCGGACGAAGCGAACCCCCGCGGGAGTCTGGGTAATTGGTCGCCTCACGGCCCTTTGTTGTCGACGGAGTGTTGTGTGTCTCTTAATGAAGTCACGGCTCGTTCCGCCCGTACACTGCTGACGACGAGGAGCAGCGACGTCACCGTGTTATTGTTAGAAAAACATCACCGCGACATCATCGAGATTGTGACCAAACAACAGGGAAATCTTTCATTTTCTTTCGTTACTTTGGTTTGACATGTGACTGTTCCTCAAGTTTGTGATTGGCTTAACTAAACGAATTTTACTTCAAAAATATGACTATAACAACCAGATTAAAAAAAAAGTTATTGACATTTTTTTGACTCATTTTGCTTCTAAAATTGTCATGATTATTATTTTTTGGTTCTTACAATTGTACATAATAATGTTGATATCCCTAGTGAGAGAAAAGAAGCCTGGACCAGGGTGTGAAAAATCTTTAATTCTCTTTCAATCCCGGATTTACAAAATTGAATGTTCTAAAAGACAAAATCAAGTTAAATATGACAATAACAACCAGAGTTATTTCAATTTTTTGGGACTAACTTAGCTTCTAAAATGGTCACGATTATTATTTTTTAATTATATTGTGACCTGAATAATCACGATTCTCGACTGTACATAATAATCTTCCCCAGTGAGGAGAGATAAGAAGCCTGGACTTGGGCTTTTTTTCTTTTTCTTTTCTGTGTGATTAGATTCAAGCAATTTGTATTTGACTTCAGTTCATTCAGACCTTTCAAACACGACCAGGAGCTCTAACGTTTGAGAGAAACATGAACTGCAAGACTGTAGCGATGCCAAGGTTATTCAGTGAATCGATAACGACTCGTTTCAAGTCGTCCCAGGGCATCTGCGAGGCATGAATAAAAAACTACAGGATATGAATCAAACTGTTTTCCCTGATTAAACCTGGATAACGATAATAATCATGCAAAAGACTCCAGAAACTAACAATCCTCTGTCGGTAAAAACCTGTGACTTGGAGTTCACACTTTTGAACAGAGAAATACGACTAATTCTGTGTTAAAACCCTGTCAGTTTTTTTGTGTGTGTTTTTTGCCATATTACCCAGCGCTACACCACGTTTTAACAGTTTAATAGTGAATGCTCAGAACAGCAGGTCAAAGCAGCATCACTGTAACAGCCTTTTTACAAAAACACTCCAGGCAGGAGTAAACTCAGCATAAAAACCCATTTGTGGTGCGAGCCTGACCGAGCGGCGCGATATGAACCCGCTGTTGGTCCTGGAGTGAAGGCACTGGTCCTGAGCGGCTGTTAAAGCGCTGTGTCCCGCGGCGGCGCAGTGCTCACGTGGTTCACATACTTATACACGGTAGAAACACAGAAATCAGCCCACGCCAAACACTGTCGAGCACACATGGCACCAGACCAGAGACTGTCCTGTTCAGACACACTTCTGTTCAAATGCACGGTCTGTTCTCCAGGGAAAAACACAACAAAAACCACAACATGAGATGCAGCGCTTATCGTGATCTGATCATGTGACGATGTGACGTTTCGTTTCGGGGAAATCGTCAGAAACATTTCTCGAACCGGTCGCCGGCTTTGAGTGAACGTCTGGTGGATTTAACCAGTCACGATGAAGTGTGAACATTCTGAAGACGCAGGTTACTTTATTAACCTATTCAAGGCAATACAAATGGTCAGATTAATCGAAATTGTCATACGGCTTCAAGAAAATAGGGATAATACTACGAACAATGCTAAACTAAAGGAAATACCTATGAGACATCACCATTTTCCATGTGTTTGTAATTTACATTGGTTTCCTGACATTGATCCTTATAATAATAACTCTAATTTCATCAAAGGCGTTGGTTCTCAAGTGTTTTCCAACTAGTACCAACTAAGAAAGAAAAAAATGGCTCTCCAAGTCAAAATCAGAAAAGAGTTTATTGCCATTTGTTGATACATAGGAACTTGTCCTGGTGGTTCGGTGCAACACAGACAACACACATTGAACACTTTATACATGAATGGCATGATATGAACATAGTAGAATAAAATATAAAATACAAAGTGTATGTAGTGCAATAGAAGTGAACAGTGCAATGAGTGGTGCTTAGGCAGTGTGAGTCCACCAGAGCTATAACAGGTCAAAAGTAGGACTATTCCACGTCCAAATTAAGGCTAATCCAGGTCTAAAACTGGACTGCTCCATTTCTACTGTAGTTCCCAAAGAAAGACTAAAGACCTCGCTCTCCTGGTGCCTGTAGTTTGCATTTTCTTCTTTTTCCTCACAACTATCCAGCCTTTTTTCCCATCAAACCCATTAGACTCCTCAGTCCTCCAATTCCTCCGCATCTCATTCTACTTCATGCACCTCCTCCTCGGCTTCCTTACGTCTATTTCGGTCTTATAAACACATCTTTCCCCCGTCAGTGTCTCTTCTCCTCCTCCTCCTCCTCCTCCTCCTCCTCCTCCTCCCTCTTTTACTTGTGTCACATGCCAGAAAACATGCCATCCACAAGGAAGAAGGAAAAAAATAATAATCCAAAAGCATAAAGTGTAGCTGGCGGCGTCGTTCGAGTAGACCGGCTCAGATCTATATTTAATATACTCGAATCTCCCAAACTCTCGTGGAAGCAGTGTGAATGCTGAGGGGAAGGGGCGGCGAGAGTTCAGAGAGGATTCTGGAAAACATGGGCTAAACTGGTTCAGGGTTCGGAAAGATAGAGTTAAGTTGAAGTTGGAGCTTTAAATATATATTAAAACTTTTTTTTTTTTTTGCAATTGTTGTTTTGGAGCTATGCATATTTAAAATAGAACTTTTCATATCGTTTTTATTTCTTTCTTTATCATATTAAGACAGCATAATCACATACAAACACATTTAACGTTGCCAAATATCAAACAGAGCCAGGGTTTCTCAGGAGAGTTGTCTTTAGGTCGATGTTGGCAAATGTCAGACAGCAGGGGGCGACGACGGACACTTAAAACGCCCCGAAAATACATATTTAACCATCCCAGGGACTTACAAAAGATGTTCAATAAGGTGAAAATGTTACTTAGTTCTGCTTTAAATAAAACGCAAACAGAAACTTACAGTGTAATCGCTCAAACAAGGGTACTAAACTATATTTCTGTGCTTTTTGTGAGTAATATTATGGTCCTTTCATGTTTTGTGCGATACTTAAACCTCAACCAAGACATTTATAGGCACATTCCTGATGCATTGGTAAAATATTGTCTGAAAATTGTTTTAGCGCAAAACAAAGAAGATTCTGTTGAAACTATTGCAAATGTAAGTCATGTTCTCCAAGCTGGTGTCGGGTTGAATATAACTACTTTTTAAAGGTGCACCACATCATTTTTCTGGTAAAGGCTTCGTCACCTGCTTTACGATACTATTGTTCATTGCTCCTTCCCTAGATGGCGCTGTGGAGCCTGTGGAATATGTGATAGTGTGTAACTGAAGATGTTTACTTTAACACACACAGACATAACCAGCGTTTACCTTCTGCCGACACCTGCTCTGATCGTAATCATGTTGTTATTGATTTGTTTATTGATGAATGTTGTAAAAAATATAAAAATAAATATACATGTTGAGTATGTCATTTATAGTAAAAAAAACAAAAACAACAAAAAAGGTACAAAAAGAGCTGATTAAAAATAAAAATGGAAATTGAAATCATTTTACACATTTGTCTGAAACTTAGTATGCTTAAAGACACATTTTAACACATTTCTGACATAATATTGTCCGAATGATGTTTTCAGTAAACTCAATAATACAGAATGACTTAAATTGTAATTGACCAAACAGAAATCAACAGTTTACAAAGGCTCACACAGATCACTCGACTCTTCAACACCAGCTGTTATTGTCTTTCCTCTGCTTCACTGTCCTATATCTCATCTCCCTCGCTCCGCAGAAAAAGTGAGATGTTTCCTCCGCACAGACATCCTCCTTTCCTCCCTCCCTCGCTCCCTCCCTCGCTCCCTCCCTCCTTCCCTCGCTCCCTCCCTCCCTCACGCACAGAGCCTGGTGGGGGGGCCGGTTCACGGGGAGAGCAGCACGTGCCGACTCATATTTAATTACTCTGAGTGTTACGGCGTGTACGAGGGGAACGGGGGAACGGGGGAACGGGGGAACGGGGGAACGAGGGCGAGGTGGAGAGGGGGAGAGGGGGAGGCAGGAGGATATAGGCTAAAGCAAGAACAGAGCAATTCCATTTCTCTACAGTCCCCTTGAGGAAGTGAAAGGGGAAGTGGAGAGGGAGAGAGATCAAGGGGGAGAGGTCAAACGAGTGATAGCTGGGTGGGAGGGAGGCAGGGAGGGAGGAAGGAAGGAAGGAAGGAAGGAAAATATGGAGATGGTGAGAAAGACAGCAAAAAGACAGGAGAGGAGGTGAGATGGATATTGAGAGAGAGAATGAGCCAGATTGAGGAAGCGGAAACAGAGAGGGGGAACTGTAAGATGGTGAGAGAAAGTGCAGAAAGGAGGGAACGAGAGAGAGAGAGAGAAAGAAAGAATAGGAGATGAAAGAAGGAGACAGATAGAGAAACAAAAAATAAACAAGGAGATAGAGAGTGAGAAAAGAAAGGAGAGAGCAGAAAGAAGAGGGAGAATGAGCAGAGAGAAGGAGGGAGAAAGAGCAAACGAGCTGAAAGAGAGAGAAAGAATAGATATGGAAAGAGAATGAGAGAGAGAACAAAAGAGAAGAAAGGAGAGAGAAGAAATAGATAAGGAAACAGGGGAAGAAACAAATGAATCGAGAAAAAAGAAAGGAGAAAGAGAGAGCAGAAGCCAGGAGAGGGAGAAGGAGAAAGAACAGACATGGAGAGAGAGAAAGAGCAGAGAGAAGGAATGAGAGAGGGGAGGGGAAGAGCGGAAAGGAGAGAGAATAGATAAAAGAAGAGACAAACAGCAGAAAGAAGGAAACAGAAAGAACAGGAAAAAGGTGAGAGAATAGAGAGGAGAGAGAACAGAGAGGAGGAGAGGGAGAAACAGGGAACAAGAGGAAGCGAAAGAGTGGGAAGAACAACAAAGAGAGGAGGCATGTGAGGGATGATGAGAGAAAGGAGATGTAAAGAGATGGATGTGGATGCAGTTTGTACAGAAGATGTAATTGGAGTGTGTAGGCGCGGCGGCAGGTGAACCCGGGCTTTTCTCCACAATATCACGTCATTGTTGAGCACACAAGGCAAAACCGTTCCATTCCATCTAAAAAATATTCTTATTTTTCATTAAAGCTACAAATATTATGTATAAAACGTCGAAACAGAATAATCAATCACACTTTTCTTCAAGACTAAACCAAGATCTTTTGACGGAACAGGGAGTTTGGATGAAAAAGGACTAAATTATGATCTAAACCAATTTTTTTATTATGGTAATATACTATTTAATGAGTTTTGTTATCTGAAAATACGGAGACAATTCTACTCTTTGATCAAACAGCAAAAGCAGAAAGTACTGGGCTGAAATATGTTTTGGACATGATTGAATTTATTGTAAAAAATCAAATCTCCATCTGAAGTATAGATTTTTCAGCATCATTACTTTCCCATCAGGCTTTGTGACAAGTGCATTACCACCAGCCGGGAACGACGTCACCCTCATGTCACGATTAAAACACATACAGTTCAATTTAAAGTGGTTCAAAACAAAGCGCTGTTGTTTCATTTTATCATTTTATTGTTTAGAAGTCAGTCCCATAACTTTTTATGTCAGTGAAATGATTAACGGGCATTCTAAATCAAACGTATATACACTGGAAAGTTAAGAAGTGCTTAAAATAAGTTGTATTTCTTTAGGTTTGAGTATATTTTGACCACCTTATGAAAGATTGCCCATGGAACAAGCAAAAAAGATGGTTTGTTTTACTGAAAATAAGCAAAAGACAAGAATTTCCTTACAAAAAATGCTACTACACTTGAAATAATGACAAAAAAATGTCTAAATATACTTAAGTAAAGATAAATACTGCTTAATTCAATCACTTTTTCCACTTTTTAACACATTTTTCAGATGCGCTATGCAACTTTTTCATCTGTCTGCTCGCCTCTCCATAGATCTTTCCTGTAACTTGGCCGGCTGGTGTGTCCTGACTTTCTTAAAAGACGTGTCGGACATTCACTTTTGTTCTTGTGTTGTGTGTCGTCTCCGCAGAGCAGCCAGAGCCTTCAGCGAGTACCTGTCCAGCCCCGACACCGAGAACCACAACGGAACTCGTAAGTTACGCATCTCGTCGGCGCGCAACACGGGGGTCGCCGGTTCGAATCCCGCTCTGGGCAGGTTCAAAATGGTTCTTACTCATACATTTTGATCATTTACCCACACGGAAACTACTCCACATCATCACACATTCTAGTTTGGTGGAATAGCATGATAATTCTTAAACGGCCCAGCTCAAAAATCTCCTTCAAACTAATTAGTCGTAAAGCAAACTTTTAAGCTAATTTTGCATTGAAAGTTTAATGATTAACGGGCATTCTAAATCAAACGTATATACCCTGGAAAGTTAAGAAGTGCTTAAAATAAGTTGTATTTCTTTAGGTTTGAGTATATTTTGAGCACCTTAATGTAAGATTGCCCATGGAACAAGCAAAAAAGATGGTTTGTTTTACTGAAAATAAGCAAAAGACAAGAATTTCCTAACAAAAAATGCTACTACACTTGAAATAATTACAAAAAAAATGTCTAAATATACTTAAGTAAAGATAAATACTGCTTAATTCAATCACTTTTTCCACTTTTTAACACATTTTTGTGTTTGAGGTGATTGAGGTTCTTATTATTGCAGTGTATTTATATAGCGCTTTTCCACCTTCAAGGGACTCAAAGTGCTTTACTAGGCAATGTGTGTGAAGTGTCTCGCCGAAGATTGTGAGGTTTTACCTATAATTGCCCTCTAGGGGGCTTTCCAACAAAAGTCTGTGCTCGAGGCCAACTCAGACCGAGAAACTGAATCGCAGGTTAACAGGAATTTTGCCCACAATCCTCTCTGGTCTGGCACTCATTCTGGAAGCTCCAAGCCCCTCTGCCGGACCCTAAGGCGGCTCGGCTCCGGTTTCTGTCCTGGCTGGTGTAGTTTCATCACTCTTTCTGCTCGTCTGCCACCAAAACTCTGCTTCAATGTAAACTGCTAACGCCACATGCGCTAAAGCTGCATCTAACAGAGACTGTGTTTATCAAAGCTTAAATAATACATAATACAAGCATTATTATTCAGAGTTGTTTCAAATAAGTAAGACATTTGTATTTAAAGCTGGGGAACTTTTAGGATACAGTATGTTGCTGTTACATCTGCGTCTGCACCCCAATAATGTATGGATGTGATGTGAACCAAACTGTCGCAATACAACACTCAATTTTGATGCTAAACAAAAGGCATTTGCAACACAGAATAATTGTAGTTTCTTAAATATCACAATGCTGTCTCACACTAATTCTAATTTTGATAAAGGACATTTTAAAAGCTACCAATCTTATGCTTTAATTAAAGGCACAATACTTACTTTATTTTGTCAGTATCAATACTAAATGAGAATCTTGTTTCGATTAGAGAGAGACTAATATAGCCAGTCAGAGCAGTCTAAATAACGTCTAATAACTCCAAATATCTTACTAGAACACATTTTTAAACCATAATCTAGACCTACTACAGCATTGTATCTATTTTTTTAAACAGAATTACTCAAATCTAGACAATTATTCTGTCTCGTGTAGATATTGTACTGTTAAACATAGTAATCGTCCTGCGTATTTTGTTCCTCGTCTGTCTATGCAGATCACCTCCTGTCTGACACCTTCTCCGTCCCGGACTGCGAGTCTCCAGACATTAGCCGCTTGCATAACAACAATCTGCCTCCTCAGCGCAACTGTCTACCCAAACCTAACCAGACCACCCAGTCCCAGCAGAGCAATAGCAGCCAGACCAGCACCCTACAGAACCACCAGACGCCCGTGGGTCCCTCTAAGCGCCGACTCTCCACCGAGCACAGCATTTCGTCTGAGGAGCCGACAGGAGCGCCCGCGTCCAGAGAGAAGCCCTCCCGCGTGTACACCATCACCCGAGAAGGCAGCATGACTCTGGGGGGACGAGGCAGCGAGGAGAGTCTGGAGCTGGAGGTGCTGAAGACGCCAGGGGAGCAGTCTCTGGGCCAGGTAGGACTTTTACTGTCAGATTTACAGTTATATCAAAAGGATGTCAAAGTGGACGGATAAGAACAATTATAAAAAGGAATGGACCAAGAACACAGCCTTGGGGTGTCCACATTTAAGACAGAAATAATTAATGGGGAAAAGAAAACATTTAGATTTTGAAAAGATGTGTTGCAGTGTAGTTTATGTGATCAATGGTATTTACATTTGAAATATGAAAATGTAAATGTAAAAATGACACTTTTCAGTTTCACAATAATCCTCTTAACGTAACACTGTGTTCTCCCCAGTCCCAGGCCCCCATCGTCCCAAACCCGTCCTGCACCAGCCAGCCTTCCCGCAGCACCAGCACCCATCACAGGAGCAGCCATCATCGCAGCAACCATCACCACGGTAACCAGCCTCAAAGCGGCGGCCCTTCTTCCTCGCAGCCTCTGAAGAGTTCGGGCAGCGCCAGTAACATCCGGGACTGGGGGCTCCGGAGGGGGGGCTCGCGAGAGGAGTACACCCCCGACTGCGTGGCCTGCATCCGGGCCCCGTGTCAGAGCCAGAGGTCCCTGGACCTGGACATCCCACCGCGGGACGGAGGGAAACCACGTAAGAAGCTGGAGAGGATGTACAGCGAGGACAGAGCGCTGTCGGAGGATCGAGGTAAACAGATAGAATGTTCACTTTATGCCAAAAAGAAAGAGAGACTTATTGTTACGCTTTTTCCAGGTCCTTAGTATTTTTTACATTTTGTTCACACAATATTTATCTAAAATGGTTTATTAATAGAAACGGATCCACTGACTGATTAGCCTCACAGTGACATTTCATTGTCGTTTTATTCTTTTTTTTAAGTAGCCATGTGGCATTTTAGAACTCTACTTCGCTGGAAGTCTTATTTTTCAAATAATCACAACTAATTACAGGGATATGGGCGGGGATAGGGAATAGGTGAAAACTGCTATTTTCTGAGCTTCTCGGTTGCAGAACAAAACAGGATTACACAAACATGCACGAATCAATCAAAATACAACTTTGAGTAAACTAAAAGATGAGGAAATACTGTTGTAACAAGATTAAAAGCCTGTTAAAGTTGATTTAGTTCGATATAAAGAAACTATCAAAGCATACAAAAGAAACATAAAGAGAGAATACAAACAAAGGTCACACTGTTGTTCCACAATGATCACAGTCCACTGATTGTGTAAAACAGTCCCATCTTTTCCAATGTTTCCCTCCCTTGTGCTGTTGTAAGTCACCATTTCCATTGTTCTGGTGACAATTATCAGAAGAGCCACTGAGGCGACATCTTTTTTTGAGCGTGAACGTTTTGTAATCGCCTTTTTCCCCTGAAGCAAAACACAAAACTTAACTACTTTTTAACAATTTGCAGCGGTTCCTCACTTTCCGAACGCATTCCTTGCCCTATAAGTACTTTTCACAACTTCCAGACGCCAGAGTGGAGTTTTGCTTCCACGATATCAGGGCAAAACACATTTCGCTCAAACACACGGACAAAAATTGGGTCCAGCCATTTTAATAGAACAGTATGTGCAATTTTGTTGTTAAATTTCCGAAACGGCTTCCAGATATACGAGGTAAACAAAGCAAATATTGTTTTTTTTCAGATAACATTTATATACTGATTTATTCTTTACTACAAAAACACTGGATATTTAATTTCCAAGTCGTTTTTGTTGCCATTTGGTGTGTCGGTTCTAAAGCCTTGACTTTAATGATACTGCATTGTGTCATTTCAGAGGACGGTCCTAATAGCTGGTTTCCCAAAGAGAACATGTTCAGTTTCCAGACCGCCACCACCACGATGCAGGCGTGAGTATTATGCCCACCTGCCTCGCTCGCTTCGCTGGCACGGAGCCACGCCCTCTCCCTGCCAACAGCGTTACTTACAACTATCTCACACTTTTCTCACGTCGGCCAGAAGAAAAAAAAGCAAACAAAAAACTGCCAGTTCTAGTCGCCGGCTACTCCTCGAATACATAGTTAACATGTACTTTTATACTTATACTCACTGGTTGTATCGATGGCTTTATTTCACTTACTTACGACTGTTAAATGATAAAAGAGTGCGTTAACTTTGTAGCCAGATTTCGTCATGTGCGTGGAGTTCTACACATTTCGCCGCCAGAGATTGTTCTTGTCGAACCCGCCCGGGATGGAAATGTTGGGGGCGAAAGCTTCACGCAAGATCGGACGAAGCGACTGTTCAACGAGATGATGAGTTAAAATGTTGGCGGGTTCTGAGAAAAACGCAGATTTCTCTTCCTTGTGCGTGTGAGTTTCTCCTTCTGCGCTTTTTTTGGCTCGTTTGGGGCGATTGTCAAAGCTAAACGGATCGTCCCAAACCGCAATGCGGTTTGGGACCAGAATTTAAACCCTCCCACAAAATAATAGCCATTGGTCCTGAATTTGAGCATTGAGTTACGGTGCAGGAGTTTTGAGTAAAGTTTCTATTAATGGCAGGTCACTACTGAAGCGGTCAGTAATGTGTACTTAAAATTAAACATTCTTGATAAAATTAACTAGAGGTGGAAGATGTATTGAAGTGGATAATATCACAGTTGTTGTGGAGATAAGAGCAATTAAGATGTTGAGTATCTTGTCTATTAAAAACAATGGTGATATTTCTTCCCGTTTGTACTAAATTGCACGGTCCATTCACGTTTTGTGCAGATTCCTGACGCATTCTGGAAATATTGTGTGAATATTGTTGATATACTATTGAGCTGAACATTTTTGTCAACATCGCCCACAAATAGACCAGACACAATGTTTAAAACGAGGTGCATTTCCTGTGTCTTTTTCTTGTGATACACTTTGTATTAGTGGTTTTCATATTATAATCACAGGGATGAGGAGAACATTGTGATACTAAATCATTATAAAAAGAAAAAATACTTAATTTTAAGTACAGATTTATGTCCACACACAAACACATGCATGAATACACCTACACACACATATATATATATATATATTTTTTTTGTGCATTGTACTTAGTTATTAAGATTCTTTATTTCTCGGAGATGATCACAGTCTCACGCAAACCTACATTTTAACAACTTCCGTTAATCTTGCGACGCTGCTCTGTCCCACCTTGACCTCAACAACGCAGTTCTGGCCCACCCTCGACCTTAACGACGCAGTTCTGGCCCACCTCGACCTTAAAGGCGGTATGGACGAGTTTTCGGCGATTTGAGAACGCAGGCGGAAGTGCGCATGCGCACTCCCCCGTGTGGACTGATACAACACACACGTGCGTTTGTTTATTAGCGCACCGGAGCGCATCGCATCTCTCGTCTCCCGTAGATTTCTGTCCACTTCTGCGTCAGCTCGAACTGTCTTTCTCCGTCTTCATTTTGCCCCGTACACTGAGGGAACTATATTATGATAGATCCATGCGCTTAGGCACGCGGAAACGTGGGGACGAACTGATTATGATTGATACGTGGCAGGACAAATGATTTATCCACGCCACGAGGAAATATGATAAAAAATTTGCTGAAAAAAATCGTCCATACCGCCTTTAACGACGCGGTTCTGGCCCACCTCAACCTTAACAATGCAGTTCTGGCCCACCTCGACCTTAACGACGCGGTTCTGGCCCACCTCGACCTTAACGACACGGTTCTGGCCCACCTCAACCTTAACAATGCAGTTCTGGCCCACCTCGACCTTAACGACGCAGTTCTGGCCCACCTCGACCTTAACAATGCAGTTCTGGCCCACCTCGACCTTAATGACGCGGTTCTGGCCCACCTCAACCTTAACAATGCAGTTCTGGCCCACCTCGACCTTAACAATGCAGTTCTGGCCCACCTCGACCTTAATGACGCGGTTCTGGCCCACCTCAACCTTAACAATGCAGTTCTGGCCCACCTCGACCTTAACGACGCAGTTCTGGCCCACCTCGACCTTAACAACGCAGTTCTGGCCCACCTCGACCTTAACAACGCAGTTCTGGCCCACCTCAACCTTAACAATGCAGTTCTGGCCCACCTCGACCTTAACAACGCAGTTCTGGCCCACCTCGACCTTAACGACGCTGCTCTGGCCCACCTCGACCTTAACGACACTGCTCTGGCCCACCTCGACCTTAACGACGCTGCTCTGGCCCACCTCGACCTTAACGACGCTGCTCTGGCCCACCTCGACCTTAACGACACTGCTCTGGCCCACGTCGACCTTAACGACGCTGCTCTGGCCCACCTCGACCTTAACGACACTGCTCTGGCCCACGTCGACCTTAACGACGCTGCTCTGGCCCACCTCGACCTTAACGACACTGCTCTGGCCCACGTCGACCTTAACGACGCTGCTCTGGCCCACCTCGACCTTAACGACGCTGCTCTGGCCCACGTCGACCTTAACGACACTGCTCTGGCCCACGTCGACCTTAACGACGCTGCTCTGGCCCACGTCGACCTTAACGACGCTGCTCTGGCCCACCTCAACCTTAACAATGCAGTTCTGGCCCACCTCGACCTTAACAACGCAGTTCTGGCCCACCTCGACCTTAACGACGCTGCTCTGGCCCACCTCGACCTTAACGACGCTGCTCTGGCCCACCTCGACCTTAACGACACTGCTCTGGCCCACGTCGACCTTAACGACGCTGCTCTGGCCCACCTCGACCTTAACGACACTGCTCTGGCCCACGTCGACCTTAACGACGCTGCTCTGGCCCACCTCGACCTTAACGACACTGCTCTGGCCCACGTCGACCTTAACGACGCTGCTCTGGCCCACCTCGACCTTAACGACGCTGCTCTGGCCCACGTCGACCTTAACGACACTGCTCTGGCCCACGTCGACCTTAACGACACTGCTCTGGCCCACGTCGACCTTAACGACGCTGCTCTGGCCCACCTCGACCTTAACGACGCTGCTCTGGCCCACGTCGACCTTAACGACACTGCTCTGGCCCACGTCGACCTTAACGACGCCACCTCTCACGTGCATGAAGTTTAATGATGCGACGTTAAGGCATATTTCTTTTTTTTCTTTTCTCAGCGTCTAATTAGAAGCAAAAGCGCGAGTGAGTCAGAGCGGAGAAGACGGCTTCACAGACAGGAGGCGTCTGCCCCCCCGGGACCCCCTGGGACCCCCCGGGACCCCCCGCGGGTCTCACTGACTGGATAATTAGCACTTATCAACCAGAGCTCATAATTATGACCCTCTCGCAGACAAAGCCGTGTCACCCTTTCGCTCCGCCGTCCCACGCCGTGTCGTCTTCTCCGTGCGCGGGTTAAAATCCACCGTTGCGGCTGCGATACGTTTTCACTGGACCGTGTTGAGGTCATAATAATTAAGTTAAGTCTCCCGAGTGAATCGAGGGCATTGCCGTATTGATCGCGCCTTGACGTTTGATTCCAGTTCATTACCTTTTCGGTGCAGCTATTTATTCCTCACCGCTCCTGGTATTTAGGTCACATTGTAATTGTAGGAACTAAAATAAATTATTATTGTGACTCTTTTAGAACCAAATTTAAGTGTTTTTTAATTCAATCTATAGTTTAAAAAATGCATCTAAATATAAAGTATTTTTTTAAACATTATTTTGTCATAAAGCTGGTCACAAACTTGAGGAATAGTAAAGTGTCAATCAAGATTTCACAGTTTTTTCATTGTTTAATTGTGCGTTTTTGTTTTTTTTACGCACAATAATCGTAACACAAAAAATGTACATAGTGACATTCCTTTTACAAATATTAATCTAAATTTTTGTGATGGTTTATTGATTTGATCTCAGCTTTGACAGTAGAATCGTGTTGTCGTGACACTTAATCAACCTTGTGTACGTATCAGTGTGTGGTCACCATCTTTAAGAAAAGTCGATGATATCTGAAAGCTGAAGAGCTCTAGATTGAGCCATTTACCGTATTTTCCGGACTATAAAGCGCACTTAAAAGCCTTTCATTTCCTCAAAAAACTACAGTGCGTTCTATAACCCAGTGCGCCTTATATATGGATTAATTCTGGTTGTGCTTACTGACCTCGAAACGATTTTGTGTGTTTTTCTGACTTATCTGACTGTTTCGCTTAATGTGCCTTATAGTCCGGTGCGCTTTATATATGAAAAATGATCGAAAATAGACAGAACTGTAAACGTTATCTTTTTGTATATTTTTTGTAAACATTAGATTTGCTCGCTTTCTCTGGAATCACATGTTTTCACTGTTAAACACGATCTGGATTCCTAGGTCGCGATCCTAGCGTGGGCGTTGTGCTTATGTCTTTGCCAAGCTGTAAATGAGGAATACGCTTTACAGATTTGTCAGATACTATAAGTCAATGTAATATTCTGTACACAAGGTGAGGTAAGGATAACGCAGAGGGAAATATACATGAGCAGCATTGACGTGAATGCATGAGAATCTTTGCACGGCCTATTTTTCCTAACTCTTTTCCCTGTCTCTGTTTTTCCTCCTGGCTGCTGTCCAAACGCTGACTACAGAATATCGTGAGTATCTTTCTCTCCTCCTCCTCCTCCTCTTCCTCCTCCTCTTCTATTCCTCTCTCCTGCTTTTCTTTGCTTGTGTTGGTTCAGTAACGCGTGAACTCTGCTGCCTCTGTGTAGCTCCTCGCTTCATCGTCCACCCGTGTCCTTAACCCCGAATCTTGTCTGTTAGTCTTTGAACCGAGCTTTGAAATCGTACGAGTCAGGTTTTTTTTTACAGTGCAAGGAAGAACACAAATAAATACAACATTAGTTAAAATGACTGCTATTCACATGATGTATTTGTAGTTTTTCATTTTTTAACTAAATGATCTGATAATATCTGAAATATTCGATACTAGTTCACTGGCACTCGTCATTTATACTGAATAACATCGATATTCATTGAAGCTATTCTTCTAAATGCATTTAAACTAGTGAAAACTGATAAAGTGAAGATATTCTGAATACAAGTCATTTAAAAAGCCCTGTACAAAAATTTTTCATCAACGTAAAAAGTAAAACCACTTTGCCCTTTTATACAGACGAGTCACTGCATTTTTAAAAACAACATACTCTGTGCATTGTATTAAGAACCGTGGCTGAATACGAATGTCCACCCAAGCTCTTAACCCCTTCACTCACTACACAGTCCTGCATCGGGGCCGGACTGGGACTAAAAGCATAGTTTTAAAAAAATATACTTTTATAAGTGATTAATATGTTACTTCAAATCAAATCAAATCAAATCAATTTATTTTTGTAAGGCCCAAAATCACAACAACAGTTGCCTCTGAGGGCCACAGGGAGAAATGAATCAACAATGTCTGTGGTGGCGATGAAGTCAGACAATGTCTGTGGTGGCGAGGGACGATGTCCCAGGGTCCTCTGTCCTTAGACTCTCCTTCTCGGCCAGGAAAAACTACAAAAAAAAAAACCTCTTTGGGAAAAAAACGTAGAAACCTGGAGGAGTTCCAGTGAAGGAGAGATCCGACTCTCACAGACGGACAGACGGACACAAGGAGACTGGAGCTGGACCCACTCTTCAGGCAGAAGAGGGACCGACTGAGGCGAACTGGACCCACTCTTCAGGCAGATGAGGGACCGTCTGAGTCGAGCTGGACCCACTCTTCAGGCAGAAGAGGGACCGTCTGAGTCGAGCTGGACCCACTCTTCAGGCAGAAGAGGGACCGTCGGAGGCGAGCTGGACCCACTCTTCAGGCAGACGAGGGACCGTCGGAGGCGAGCTGGACCCACTCTTCAGGCAGATGAGGGACCGACTGAGGCGAACTGGAGCCACTCTTCAGGCAGATGAGGGACCGTCCACACAGGGCAGGGACCACTTCACCAGGGGAGGGGCATCTGGGTCCACAGGTCCTCAGGAGTGAGAGAAAGAAAAGAAGGCGGTGAACAGTTTGCAAGTGGAATCAAAAAATAAATATTGTTTGATAGCATAAGTAGTCAGAAGAAGAAGAGGATAGTGCTCAAGCTGTCATACTTCCCCCAGCATAGTTACTCCTAGGGCAGCGTAGCTAAAGCTGTGGGTTTATGTTTCTGTTCCTAACTACTCTGACCATAAGCGATTTCGAAGAGGAACGTTTTAAGCCTGGACTTAAATGAAGAGACTGTGTCAGCATATTTAACATGGGTCGGGAGCTGATTCCATAACACAGGAGCTTGGTAGCTAAACGCTCTACCTCCTACAGTACTTTTAGAGACTCTTGGCACCACCAGAAGGCCAGCATTCTGAGAGCGAAGAGCTCTGTTTGGATGATATGGTTCTATAGCATCTTTGAAGTAGGATGGGGCCATGTCATTTATGGCTTTGTAGGTCAAGAGTAGAATTTTGAATTTGATTCTAGACTCGACGGGGAGCCAGTGAAGAGACTTCAGCACTGGCGTAATGTGCTCTCTTCTTTTAGTTCTTTTAGTACTTATTTATATTATAAAAAAGTAACATATGATTTGTATTTTATGCCATTAGCTCATGTCATTTTAAATCTCCAAATCTCCATTATTTAGGTCAGGGGGGTTTGGGTGTCATCCCCCAAGAAATTGAGGAGGAAACAGGTGTAATTTGTTGGGTTTTTAGATACGTTTTGTGTACATTCAGTTGGCTTGATGTCATCATCACAATATTGTTCATTATACATTGGACTCTCACCAACAGTTTGAAGACCACTGCTCTAACCACTTCCACTTAAACTTTAGAGCTTCTAAAACCTTTAAACAAACAGGCCAAACACATTCATCTGCACACAGAAGCCTCAAGCACAAATGAACCTGTCCTTGTGCTTTGTTATTTAAAGCTCATATGGGTCCCTTTCCACAGATGGGACCCTGATGGTTTAGATCCCTTTCAGTCTGAGTCCAACGCTGAGTTTGCTCTTATAGATCTGTCTTATAGAGACTGTGGCGCTGAAGGATGTGCTGGGATTTGTTGGTGTTGCCGTTACGATAAACTGGAAATTAAGACAACATTTCGCATCTCAAATGGAGTTGCGGCCACGCCTACATTAACTCTTTCCTCTGTCGCTGTCCATGTCATAAACGAGGTACATGACCTTTGCTGCGTGTAATGTTACAGTGAAGCTCGATGTACCAAGGCGAGCTCTGACACGATGTAAACGGCTTCACATGTAACGTCCGCGTGCAGCTCTTAGTCCACACTGCAGTAATGATGAACAATGAGGTAAAGCAGGGACCAGCCTCGGGCAAAGCACTTAGTACATGAGGCCATTATTCTTGTTTATCCCAATGACAGCACTGATGGAGAGGCTCGGGACATATGGAGAAGCCCACGGTATATAATTGCATCAATGGTATGGCTTTTTGTTTGAAAAGGTGTGTTTTATCAGTGCATGAAAATACCATTGCAAGGATTTTATGGGGCTGATTAGAAGAGCTCCCCCTATTGGTCGGTTCAATCGTTGCAGGATTTGTTGGTCATTGTTTACTATTATTTGGAATAGAGATGTTGATTTATGCAAATTAGATATGCATAAATGTTTATTTATTTATTTTTTTACTGTGAGTATTGTGCTTAAGAATAGATGACTGAAATGACTAAAAGCCTTTTTACAGCCTATTTTACTTTGTTGTTCATACATTTACACAAGTCAAAAACAAGCAAAAAAAAGCAATACAATTCTTATTATGGACACAATTTTGCGGATATTTTTTGGCCTCATTTATTTATTCTCATTGTTGGTCTAATTGGAATGTTTGGTTTATCCACCTAATATGAAGACATTCAATTGACATAATGTTTTACTGGGGTTGCCCTGTTTTTACATAAGGTCGCCTTTTATTTTTTAAATTTATTTGTGTAGAACTGGAATAATTTATTTCCATTTTAGAATCAAACTCCTCAGCTTTTATTTAATCAATACATAATTCAAATATATCCATTCCAACCATAAAGTCCTTATTTTGAGAGCGTGACTTTATGGTTGAGCTTGAGCATGTTTGTCATCATTAAGTGACTTTCTGCCTGTCCGTCACAAACATCTGACCTCATCCAACCATATTTGTGATGGGGGTCAGCCCTATGATCCCCGGTACCGCTCAGAGAAAAGGGGGAATAAAGGTACGGACCCTTTGTAATCATGGCCCATCTATGGAGATATTCAATGTTTGGGACAAGTGCCATTACACATACGCTTCAAGCACGTCCACTCTGGTCATGTCTGGTCATGTCCACTCTGGTCATGTCCACTCTGGTCATGTCCGCTCTGGTCATGTCCACTCTGGTCACGTCCGCTCTGGTCACGTCCGCTCTGGTCACGTCCGCTCTGGTCACGTCCGCTCTGGTCACGTCCGCTCTGGTCATATCCGCTCTGGTCACGTCCACTCTGGTCACGTCCGCTCTGGTCACGTCCGCTCTGGTCACGTCCGCTCTGGTCATATCCGCTCTGGTCAAGTCCACTCTGGTCACGTCCGCTCTGGTCACGTCCGCTCTGGTCACGTCCACTCTGGTCATGTCTGGTCATGTCCACTCTGGTCATGTCCCCTCTGGTCATGTCCGCTCTGGTCATGTCCGCTCGGGTCACGTCCACTCTGGTCACGTCCACTCTGGTCATGTCTGGTCATGTCCACTCTGGTCATGTCCCCTCTGGTCATGTCCGCTCTGGTCATGTCCGCTCGGGTCACGTCCACTCTGGGCACGTCCACTCTGGTCACGTCCGCTCTGGTCACGTCCACTCTGGTCATGTTCGCTCTGGTCATGTCCGCTCTGGTCATGTCCGCTTTAGGCAAGTCCGCTCTGGGCACGTCCGCTCTGGTCAAGTCCGCTCTGGTCATGTCCACTCTGGTCATGTCCACTCTGGTCATGTCTGGTCATGTCCACTCTGGTCATGTCCACTCTGGTCATGTCCACTCTGGGCATGTCTGGTCATGTCCACTCTGGTCATGTCCGCTCTGGTCACGTCCACTCTGGTCACGTCCACTCTGGTCATGTCCACTCTGGTCATGTCCACTCTGGTCATGTCTGGTCACGTCCACTCTGGTCATGTCCGCTCTGGTCACGTCCACTCTGGTCATGTCCGCTCTGGTCACGTCCACTCTGGTCACGTCCGCCCTGGTCATGTCCGCTCTGGGCACGTCCGCTCTGGTCACGTCCACTCTGGTCATGTCCACTCTGGGCACGTTCACTCTGGTCATGTCCAGTCTGGTCATGTCCGCTCTGGTCATGTCCGCTTTAGGCAAGTCCGCTCTGGGCACGTCCACTCTGGTCATGTCCGCTCTGGGCACGTCCACTTTAGGCAAGTCCGCTCTGGGCACGTCCACTCTGGTCATGTCCGCTTTGGGCACGTCCGCTTTAGGCAAGTCCGCTCTGGGCACGTCCACTCTGGTCATGTCCGCTCTGGGCACGTCCACTCTGGTCATGTCCGCTCTGGGCACGTCCGCTTTAGGCAAGTCCGCTCCAGGCACGTCCACTCTGGTCATGTCCGCTCTGGGCACGTCCGCTTTAGGCAAGTCCCCTCTGGTCATGTCCGCTCTGGGCACGTCCGCTTTAGGCAAGTCCGCTCTAGGCACGTCCACTCTGGTCATGTCCGCTCTGGGCACGTCCGCTTTAGGCAAGTCCCCTCTGGTCATGTCCACTCTGATCATGTCCGCTCTGGGCTCGTCCGCTCTGGGCACGTCCGCTTTAAGCACGTCCGCTCTGGGCACGTCCCCACACTATCTACTGCAGACAGTCTGATGTCCCAAACGGAAAAATGTATTGTTTTTTTCTCACTTGTCTCGATGATAAAAGCAGTCAAAAGTGTTGAGTGTCTCCCTGTTGAACCCGTGCAGTCTTTGTGTGCTTTGACAGTGTTCAGTGTACGTGGTTGCCATATACTGTAGTTCCCCTCATGTTTCTGCCTTGGTGGATTAACCCTGTCTCGCTCCTAACCCCAACTAACCGTACATTTCAATATGAACCCGAACTATCGCCATAAATAACCCCATGTGTCTGAACTCATCTGAGCAATCGGAAGTCAGTTGGAATTTCTGTCAGATTATAGCCAAACTTGGTTAATAATAGCGCACAAGTCCCAGAAAAAAACATATTTTTTTTACTTGAAGAATGCAAAAAACACCAACCCACAAATTTAGTATTTAAAATAAGAAAAATAATAATAATAATAATCTTTTTTATTTTTATTTTATTTTTAGTTGATATTAAAAAGAAAACAATTTATTTGCCAAATACAATTCTGCTCAAATCTAGTCTAGATATGTTATTTATGTTACTTTTGATCACATAAACTATGCTAAATGTGCATATTCACCACAATGAACAATGTTTCCCTCTAAATCGAGCCCTTCTGGTCCTTCTGGAGTTCAAACGCTGCAAAACTAAACCAAAACCCAAAAGAGCCACATTTATTTTTGTCTATAAAACGTCCATTAAAGCCATAATAACCGGTGTGACATCCTGGCAGGGCTTTCCGGGGCATTGCTGAGAGAAAGAGGAGGAAAAGAGAGCAGGAGGCGGCCACCGTGATGGAGAGGTACTCACATGTGATGGTGCTGTGCGTCTTGTGTGCTCCGTGTTCACCGTAGTAACACTGTGGTTTTCAGGAAATACAACTAACCAAAAGATCTGTCTGTGCTTTTGATCCTCACATAAAGATACAATGAGAATAGACATTCATAAATAGCCTCTAGGTGCAGATGTCCAATTGCTATTGTAAGCAGCAAAATGTAGATTAATGTAGATTTAATCTTCTTAAAGGACACACATTTTGCATTGTTTGTTTTGTTATTGACCTTTAAACATGCTTCACTTATTTTGTTTTGTTTTTTAACTTAAAATGATGCATAGATTAAAATCCATCTGCCAGGCGTTCCCTCATCAGGGTTGGCATTAGCACTCCATCTGCTGGCAGCAGAGGGAAATACCCACAGTTGAAATGAATGCATTTTGAAGGTGAAACATTTTCATAATTTTGGAATGAAAAACGTTGCAGGATCTATATATATAACTTTCATGTCACAAATCTGGGAAATTTGAAACTGACTGAGGCTCAGAGAAGGAGCTCGTGAACAGGACTGATGAAACAACTGTGAATTTAACAACATACAGTGGGAGCAAGGTTATAACAAAAACATTTGCATTATGCGTGTCCAGAGGAACAGTTTTTGAGCAATTTACATATTTAATTAGATACCAAGGGCCTATGGTCCCCGTCGACCCGGGACATATAAACGTTATTGTGAAAGAACCAAAGGCAGTGAACTGGGAACTCAGAGGGGAAGCAAATAAGTGCACATAGATTGATCTCCAGCTGAGGACATGATCTATTCCCCATCTCCGATCTTCTTCTTCTTCTCACACCCCTGACATGAATTGTTCTTGGGCCGTCCTCGCTCCAGCGCCCCTCAGTGGCTCGTCCGTGCAGCGCTGACACTTTTAATCAGTGTTCATCACAAAAGCCCAGGGTGTGAAATGCCTTTGTCGATACAGCGCCAGCCAGGGATCAGCTCAGTGTTTTTAAAGAGAAAGAGCTTCCTCCAAGGCCGAAACATGCCCTCCATCTCCAAGTGTGTGTGCGTCTTTGCGTTTGCTGTTCAATACAGTGATTCTGTATCTTAGAAAGCCAACGGCTTTTCAATGTGGTGTCGCTATGTTATTAAAAGATTATGGGGAATGCAGAAAAAGTGAC
Organism: Eucyclogobius newberryi; assembly: GCF_026437365.1. Classification (NCBI taxonomy): domain Eukaryota; kingdom Metazoa; phylum Chordata; class Actinopteri; order Gobiiformes; family Gobiidae; genus Eucyclogobius; species Eucyclogobius newberryi. The sequence goes on along the minus strand of NW_027316278.1, from coordinate 32,150,254 downwards.
ACAAATGGCTGAACTCTACGCTGTTAAATAATTTTTGTAAAGTCATTGTGCAATTTTCTGGTCATTTGTAAAATTGTACTTGAACATGTAGTTAAAAATGTCAACTTAGCTAGGGGTTTAGCTGACAAATCATATATGACTTTCTATTCCATTCGTGCACTTAGAACATACATTAATCAGTACAAAATCTAGTGTTTTGTCTATTTAGCTTGCATATTTTTCATTTTTCTTCATTGTGGAACAAGTAAAGGTTTTCATATCTTATTTAAAAATAGGCAAAGTTGGTGCTTTTAATTAATAACCAGTTGAACGATCGCAGCAAAAAAACATTCTAAGGAATTGGGCACATTTTATGCAAGTTTTTTCTACATAGCGTAATGTGGTTTAATTGAAAATAAGATAAGAGAACCTTTATTTGACCCACAATGGGGAAATGTCAGTGTTGCAACAACAAAACAGAATAAAAAGCACAAAAAATATGTAACTTCAAATAGAAACACAAAAAATAGACCCTAAATCTACCGTATTTAAGTCACACCGGAGTATAAATCGCACCCCCCTAAAAATGCATAAAAGAACAGAAAAAAAACATACAAAAGTCGCACTGGAGTATAAGTCGCACTTTTGGGGACACTTATTTGATCCACAAAAATCCAAGACCAAGAACAGACATTGTATCTTGAAATACAATTTAAAGTAATAACATATTAGAGAACAATAAGGTGAATAGGTTTACATATGCTAACGTAGCACCCTCAGCTACATGAGGCATAGACAACAAACTTTAGCGAGTGTCTGGTATAGTTAACATAACATAATAACAGTTATTCAGATCATTTGAGCAACAAAATCCAAGACCGAGAACAGACATTGTATCTTGAAATACAATTTTTAAATAGTCCGGAAAACACGGTAATCATTTAAAAATACCTGTGAAGAGTGTCACGTGTGATGATATTAATGCTTTGCCTGGAAGGTTCCACAGTGTGGCATTAAACGTACCCATCTCCATGGAAACAAGCAGTTGACTTCACCAGGCCAAGTTAATGATCACGATAATAACAATTGCATTTCCACCAGAAAAGTTTTTAAATAAACGGTAGAGTTAAATTAAGTTTAGTCTTCTCAAGTCTGTGAGATTAACATAGACACAAACCCCACTGAGCATGTGCAAACGAGTCTCTTCAGCACCGCAGCTGTCACTCACCCGGATTAAAGGAGGCTATATTTTGCTGTGTAGGGACACGACACGACGGGATGTGATGTGTGAGCCGGCGCGTGGTAGTGCTTTTAAAAGCTCCTGTCACTCGGATTCTTCCCTTTCCATCTGAGTCATACTCTATTTCGATCGCCACTGACACGTTGACCACTGTGGAGGGAAAACAAGAAATGTGTGTCCAGTAATGCAGCATCAGTGCTAAAACGGTGGAGCTACAGTTGCCTTTTAAAGCTAGGACCAAACTTAAAGTCCATGTGAGACTTTTCACCAAAAAAAACAAGGGTATATTTAAGATTTGGATCAAACATTATGCCAGTTTTTTCTCCAATTTGTCAATTTTGGGGATCTAACTTCCTGGTTTGACATGGCCACCAAATATGACATAGGCAGAGGTAATGCCACAACTGTTACCTAGCAACTGTACTCCAAACAAGAGCCAAAATCATTGAAATCATACAATGTTTATGATTTTACAAATAATTACACCAAATCGTCTCTGCATCTTTGGTGGGATGGCGCTTTTTGATGACATCAATGAGAGATTCTGTTGGCACTACTACTGCCATTTTCAACTATTTTTTGTCAAGTTATCTTCACAAACTGCCACTTGACGGATGAAAAACTATGATAATTATTTACCACAGGGACTAACTCATCAAACAACGTCATAATGAGACAAATTTGCACTTTAAGTAAACATAGATAACTGCGCAGTTAATATATTAAAGTTAGAATTACTTCTAAGTCCATTCATTACCACTAGAGCCAATGAAATGATGTCTTTGCTTAATAGTAATATATATATATATATATATATATATATATATATATATATATATATATATATATATATATATATATATATATATATATATATATATATATATATATATATATATATATATATGTAATTTTGTTTGTGAGAATAGGTTATCAGTACATTATCAGTACATCAGTACAGAAACTGTTTTGAGGAGTTGCACAAATAGGGTTAGGGTTATAATAGAAGAAAAACGCCTGTGGATTTACCTACTTTTTATTGTAAATAGTTGTTTATTGCTTGTATATATCATAATAATTTGAACCTTTTTAAATGCTTTACAAGGTTTTACAATTAAAAAAACATAATTTTTCTAAACGGACTTTGTGTTTAGGTCCAGTATGTTGAAATAGTATGTCAAAGTGAAAAACTTACTAACAGATCATATAGATGAGGTTGTGCTGAAAAAAAAAAAAAACCAACATTGGTCTGGTAAACATTTATTTTTGTAGTATATCAGGGCAAAATTGAAGGTACCCAAAAACTGCCAAAAAAGCTCTGGATTCCCAAGAGTTAAGGTGTATTAAGGTTTCACGTGCAGTAGAAACAGTCAACAATTCATTTTTCTGCATCTTCAACAATTTCTAACCCATTTTTTTGTGTTTGTTTGTTCTGTTTTCACTGCAGGAATTTCCGTAAGCACTTGCGAGTGGTGGGCAGCCGCAGAGTCAAGGTGCAGAGTAAGTCTCCCGGTCTTAACACATGCACGGCTTTCATACACACGCTTTATTACCGTGCGCCCGCATTTCAGTAAGCTCTCATTACCGTGGATCGATCGCTCCAGGCTTGGGTCCCGTCGGCTCTTTGCATTTTGAGTTCTGCATTTGACGTTTATGCCTCAAATTGACCAAAACATTGTATGGAATTATTCATAAGCTCTTTCATTCATGCGTTATGTGACAGTTTTTATTATAATATGTTAAAATACTGACTGCTTTGATTTAATTTAAACCCTATTCCCGAGCCGCTCCCTCTATATTGACCTTTTTACTGTATTATTTACTTGCTCATTTACAAGTCAATAATGGTGAGTAATTGTCCTTCTTATTGAGTGACCGCTTCTAGCAATCGACTCACAGTTTGAGTGGCAGGGATCTTGAACGGTTACGGGAATTATGAAAATGGAGATCTGCGGTTCACGAGAGCGAACGGAGGAACTTTTAAACGTTGGTGTTGACGTGGCAACGCGACCCGGTTCAATCAGACACGTGTCGCCGTCTAAGGAAATAAAATCACTGGTAAATGTCAGTCACGGTGAAGATCTGGACAGAAAGATTAGTCAATTATGCAAGAATTTTAAAGTTTAATGACAAAGAAGAACAATTGTAATATGGTTAAAAGCTCCTTTTTCAGGCAATTTGTCATAAAACCTCATTTAAAGCTTTCATCAGAAGCATTTAGTTTAGTCAAATACTGAAACGTGTATTTTACATTGAGATTCAACCACCTTTAAACTTTAAATGCGATGACTGAAGGCTGTTAGTGATAGATTCTGTTATAATTTTGATTTAATAATGCCACTGTCTTTGCTATAAAGGGTATTTTCGTACGTGTAGTCCAGATAACGGGTTACGATTATTAAAATATAGTTATTAATAGTCATGATTATTCTGATTAGTCGCTGCAGCCTTAATTTGAATACTGCAACAACAAAAAAATCACTGAAAGAGGGTTAAAATGTGACTTTTCCTCTTAGTTTTGGAATAGTCTTGATCTATGTCACAACTAGTACAAGACCACATGGTCATTTTAAAGAAACGACTGCATCTCGTACAAAGCCTGTCCCAACATTGACAGGACCTCGCCGGAGGATTACATGTTTTGATGTTATAGTGTCAAATGCATCGCACACACTTAAAACACGTGAGTTGCATTTGGCTGCTCGTTGAACAAATGGTGAAGAAGAGGAAGAAAGAAAGAACGAAAGAAAGAAAGAAAGAAAGGAGACAAAGAGAAAAGCCTCAGACGAGCAGGTGGCCGCGTAAAGCCAACACTATTCTGGCTCTGTTTGCTCTGTTGCATCTGGCAAGTCTCATTTCGATCTGTGTAGGCAGATTACAGCGTCAGTGGATGAAACGTAACACCATGAAACGTGGCTTGGTCGCTCATAAAAGTGTTGGTACAATTCCCTTCTATTGGTTGATGTGTCCTTGGGCAGGACTGTTCACCATCTTGCTTTCGTGACGTTTTCTTTGACTATCTCTACTTGTCCAAATGAGTATCTAATTACACTATCGGTTAGTTTCTGGGTATGTTTTGTCACACTCTCCTGCCCCGCCCACCCCCGGTCCCCATCGACCGCTTGTCACATGGTACTGCTCCATCCTCATTACATTGTGTCCGCCCGTCAGCCTTCGTGGACCGCCGAGCCAAGAGCTTCAGCCGCTCCTGGAGTGACCCCACCCCGGTCAAGCCCGAGTCGCTGCATGACTCCCGAGACAGTGAGTCCTCAGCACACGGCACATACAGTACACGCAGTACACACAGTACACGCAGTACACGCAGTACACACATCTCTCATGAACTAGTCAGTATTTAGTGTCGTTGTTGATCATTATTTTACATTTTGTTCATTGGTCTAAAATGGGTTATAAAGAGAAACGGGTTAAGTCACTGTCTGTTCAAAACTGCAGAAGTCTTAAGCCCCGCCTCTTCATAGTGATAAGCCCCGCCTCTTCATAGTGATAAGCCCCGCCTCTTCATAATGACTGTGATTAATGTGTGTGAAAAGTGGCTACGTGACATTTAAGAACCCGACACGTTTCACTCTGAGTCTTCGGCTTTCAATTAATCACAACTGAGTAGAGGGATGTGGGCGGGGTAGGTAGGGGTAGGTGAAATCAGATGCAGGACAAAACAGGATTAACTCAAACATGCAGGAATCAAACAAAATACAACTTTGAGGAAACACAGTTGTAACACGGTTCATCTAAGTTGATTTAGCAGAATATGTCCTTTTTTAAGAAGATATTCTGCTTTTTTCTGGTATTTTGTATTATATATTGATTATTATTTGACATTTTATTTAGTAGTGATCTAAAACAGGTCAAGTGACATTTAAAGAAATATCCAAACAGAACATTTTACTGGGATATCTGAATGTTGTGTGAATATTCTTCATCTGTCATTTCTTGATCAATTTAATAATCAATGTGAAAACTGTCAGATGATGTTTGTGTCCTTGAATACAAAGCGATCGCTCACGATACACAACAAGAGAACATTACAATCAGGAAGTGTAGATCCTTTGATGTGTTTTGAGCCGCTCCAATCACATGTGGCCGTTCTGATCACTTTGAACTGATTGTACTTTTCTAAATGTTCTTCGTCTTGTGCCTGTTTGTCCAAGTCTGTCCGGTTCTTCATCAGAAACTCATGTGTGTGTTTTGTCCATCTGCCTGTCGCCTGTCGCCTGTCGCCCGCCTCGTCTCCGTCTCATTCCTCTGCTCTGTGTTTGACAAATGTAGTATTTCCACCAAAACTGCTCCTCTAGATCTCCCGTAGATCTCTCGTAGATCTCCCGTAGATCTCTCGTGGATCTCTCGTGGATCTCCCGTAGATCTCCCGTAGATCTCCCGTGGATCTCTCGCAGATCTCCCGTAGATCTCCCGTAGATCCCCCGTAGATCTCTCATAGATCTCTCGTAGATCTCTCGTAGATCTCCCGTAGATCTCCCGTAGATCTCCCGTGGATCTCTCGTGGATCTCCCGTAGATCTCTCGTAGATCTCTCGTAGATCTCTCGTGGATCTCTCGTGGATCTCCCGTAGATCTCCCGTAGATCTCCCGTAGATCTCCCGTAGATCTCCCGTAGATCTCCTTTAAACAGAAGGAGATGCAGAGGGCCATGTATTATGTATGTGACCTGAAGCGCTGCAGCAGAAGCATTAAGTCTTACAACCTCTCGCTCTATCTCTCTCCCTCTCTCTCACACTCTATCTCTCTTTCCCTCTCTCTCCCTCGCTCTCTCTGTCTCTCTCTCTCACATTCCTTCTCTCTTTCTCCCTCTCTCCCTATACCGCTCTCTCTTTCTCTCTCTGTCTCTCCCTCCCTCCCTCCCTCCCTCCCTCACTCTGTCTCTCTCTCTCCTTCTCTCACTCTCTCTCTTTCTCCCTCTCTCTCTCTTTCTCCCTCCCTCCCTCTCTCCCTCTCTTTTTCTCTCTCCATCGCTCTCTTTCTCCCTCTCCCTCCCTCCCTCACTCTGTTTCTCTCTCTCCTTCTCTCACTCTCTATCCGTCTCTCTCTCTCACTCTCACTCTCACTCTCTCCCTCCCTCCCTCTCTCCCTCTCTTTTTCTCTCTCCATCCCTCTCTCCCTCTCCCTAACGCTCTCCTGGTTCTCTTCCTGCTCATCTCAGGTGGGGACTTGCAGACCTCCACAGGGACTCTGGACGAGGGTCTGGGTCAGGATGCAGACTGGGAGGAGGAGAGGGAGCAGGAGAGAGCCACTTGTGAAGGAGATGACTTCATACCTCCCAAAATCATGGTGAGAATCAGGAGTCTTAATGAGGAGGCTCACTTCACAAGACTCTTGACTTTTGAGATGTCCTTTTACTGACAGTCAACAGTTTTGACTTATTCATTTACTCATCTGCTCTTTTATTCATTTACTTCCAGATAAAATTAATAAAAAAAATGTCAGTATTATCATTAAAGTGATTTATGTTTTAACAACAGATGGCTCATTTGGATGTCTTATTGCAAATAGTGAAATAGTAAAATATTATTAGCACTTTATGATACTAGTCTGTCATTTCATACCTCTAAACCAGATTAAATTGAATTACAGCTCAATTGGCCTGTGGTGTAAAATATAGGCAAAAATGTAATAGGTCCTCTTATTTTAAATGTTGTATATTAACAACATTTAAAATAATATGTGTTGATATTATTGCTATAGACACATTGTTTTCTATGTTAACCTTATGCAGCGGCGCTGTGCGAATGAGGCGTGAGCAATATGTGAACACGACGAGGCGTTTAGAGCGATCAACGTGAGCACAGTGTTCAACAAGTGACTGGACTCAATCAAATGTGCTTCATAATCATAGGTCAAAACTCCCTTCAAAGTGTGAGTTTGTCAGTCAAACCCAGAGCTGTAAAATATCTCTCATGTGCAATGAAAGAGAACGTCTCCATGAAGCTTTCTGTTCTGATCTATTATCACAACAAACGTTTTATTTGCCCGAATGTAGTAACGTTACATTTTAAGCAAAGGCCCACAGTTTGTCCATGCTTTTATACATATTTTTAATATAGACTTAATTCGATTCACATAGAATAATAAAAGTACATAAAACATGCATGACTTACCCTTTTAGAGCCAGCAGAAAACACAAGAAGAAAACAATGTCTCCTCGTCTGCATTTCCCACGACTTTCACCATCAGCTCCATAAAGTTTAGATTCTGCTCCAGGATATTATCAATAAAGAAGCCTATTTTATCCTTGAAAAGCAGAGATTGTCCTGTTTGGCCTCTGTGCGTTTATACCGTGTTTATACCTTTGCATGAATTCCCACGTCAAAGAAGCTCAGATGCATTTTTATGCGTCCGACGCCCGGTGACTTGTGCTGTACGTGCACATACCATAAAGCTTCAGACAAGCACAACAAACTGTACAGCACTTTCCTTCAGCCAAAGGACATGTGCCAGTGCTGGTCTGAAAATGTGAGCGCTCCTGAAGATGTGTTCTTTGTGTCGACAGCTCATTTCATCCAAAGTCCCAAAGGCTGAATATCTCCCCAACATCATCCGCCGTGACGACCCCTCCATCATCCCCATTCTCTACGTAAGTGTTTGCAATCACGCCACAAAACATGCATTTACACTACTGTGCAACGTAAAAGCCGGAGAATAAAGATACAAACGTGCATGAATCACACTAAATATCTAGTTAAATGAGAAATGAAAACTATTTGTAACGTGGTTTGATATTATTCTTCTATTTTAGGCCCTACCTAACACTATTTTCCACTCTCACAAAGCCACACACTTCTAATGATAACTATAAATGAAATAAACTGTGACGCAAACCAGCATGCTTCTATTCTGAATGCATTCGCTGTTCACTGAAGGAATAACGCTGTTTACATGTTCTATTTTTAGGACCACGAACACGCCACTTTCGACGACATCCTCGGTGAGTGTGACACGCAGAGCTTTTCCCTAACCCACCAGGAGTAAATTGCACTGTTACCGCTCGCTCCGGTGTGAAGATGACTCATAGCGCGTGTTGTTTGCGGAGGTGGTCACGACGGGTGCCATTTGACCGCGGTTAAAATGACATGTGGTTGTGTTTTTTTTGCAGAGGAGATTGAGAAGAAGCTCAGTGCTTACAGGAAGGGCTGCCGGCTCTGGAACATGCTCATCTTCTGCCAGGTGAGTCACAGTATCAGGTCACGTAGAAGCGCTCACGGTCTTCACCACCCAATCAGCACCCTAGACCCTTTAAGGAAACGCCCTGTCGTCAGAATGTTCCCCAATCTAGGACGGAGGCAAAATGAAGTGACGACAACGCGTTTTGAATTATTGATAATGTTGGATTCCCAGTGTAGAAATGTCAGTTGTTTTTCTTCGCTTTTACAAATGTCTGAAAATGACTATTTTCTAGCATCAAAGCTGTAAAATATATAATTGGTGGTGAAGGATGTCCTGAAAAACTGTGGATTTATAATGTTTAAAAGCGATTGTAAAGTCATTATTGTCCAGTAAAAGCTAAAAACCAGGATGTCGCCTTAGGAATCAAAGTGGTTAAGTATATACTGTATAATGATTATTTGTATTAAGTAAACAATTAACCTGAAATACATGTTTTTCATTTTACACATTTTTTGATTTTTATGACAGCACGTGTCCATTGAAATTACATTATGTTTCACCTCATTTTTGCACCCATTCTGGAATTTAGAATGTATTGATGTTAAATGTACTATTTTTTATATTTTGGGATGTTTAATTTGAATGATTTCTTTTGCATTGTGCCATATGTAAAATAAAAAATGTCCTGATGTGTTTCCCAGATAAGCGTTGAGAAAACAGTTCACCACGAGACACTATCTTTTCCTAATTACTTGAAATGAATGAACCGAGAGCAGCGTCTGGGTCGAGTTTCATGGCAAACAACGGCTTCTTGATTAGCCGAGGACACACAGTTTAAGAGTAGTTCTACCTCCTTATTATCTGTGAAATGTCAAACCGACGCGCTCCGCCTGTGACGAGCTCCTCGCCGCCGCTGCCACTCGAAAATAATGACGAACGATCTGAACTTTTCAAAGCTCTGAATGGAAAGGAGCTGCAAAAGACCAACCACTGCAGCAAATGAAGGAGCAGATGGCCAAAAAGCTGCAAAAACACACATTTATCTGATAACGTGGGGGTATTAGAAGGGCGATCTGAGCGTAGTCGGTGTGGAGCTGCCAACTGGAAACTGTCCAAGAAATAAGGTGTACAAATGTCCTAAATGAGCCTAAATGGTCAGTATATTGGTGATAACAGATGTGAGAGCGTTTCTTTATGTGATAAATTAAACATCGCGACATTTGAATTTTTTGGCAGCGAGTGGCAAAACTGTGAGTAATGAAATGTGCTTGTGTACGTGCTCCAAACACATTCAGAATGTGAAAGAGCTGCTACAGTCTGATAACGGATGTAAAAGTCTGCTACAAGTCTACTAGAAAAGCAAGTCAACAATGGTAAAAAAAAATAAGAAAAAAAAAACTTTTTTTTTTCTGAATCTGTGTTGAGGACATTATTTATGGGTTATTTTTATGTGTTATGTATTTATTTATTATTTTTATTGTACTTAATATTTTCTTATTCTTTTTTTATATACTTATTATTTTTGATGTATTGTTTTACTATTTACTTATTTTATGTTTATTTTCTAACTTGTTTAGAAAACCCAATTGTTTATTCATGCCTTATTTTATAATTTTTATATTTTTACATTATATTTGTTGTTTCATGTTGCACCTTTTCACCGTAGAAAGTTCTTGTGAATCTTGTTTTTATTCACTGACACTTCATCTGAATCTGATTCTCATTTAATTGTGGGCCAAGGAAAAATGTCCTTTATCTCCTCCTGCTGTTATCCAACAAGCTAGCGCTAACCCCATGGCGCTAACATTGGAGAAACAACTTAATACAGCAAAATAAACTGGTTTATAATAAAAGTACATTCGAGGAAGACAAAAATGAGGCAAAAAAAGCAAAGAAACCCATTTGATCAGTTTACAACCGTTAAACCCAGTGTAAGGGTCTGTCTGCAGCCAACGGGGAGCGCCATGACCACTGCAGCTCCACTAGCTCCACATCCAGAACCCTTAACCTCACCCTGACACTGTAGCTAATGTAAATGAATCTTTTTTGTCCCACTTTAAAAACATAATGTGACAAACCTTCACTCCGCACAGCAGCTCCAGCTGAACCTTCTTCCTGTTTTGGGTCAGTGTTGTATCTGAGGGCGTCGCCATAGCATCCGCGCTGGACCGTCTACAATTACGACCTGTTTTTAGCACCTGCATTTTGTTTTCCCATTTGATCTTATGCTCAAAATCAAAACAATTCCAAAACCAAAGAATAAGAAGCATCTTCATAGACAATATTACTGAATTGATCTTTATATTGTGTGTGTGACTTGTGTCCAGGGAGGACCAGGACACCTGTACCTGCTGAAGAATAAAGTGGCCACGTTTGCTAAAGTGGAAAAGGAGGAAGATATGATCCAGTAAGACATTTTTCCATTTACTCAGTACAAAATGTGACGACGCACTGTTTATTTTTCTCCTCAAGTTAAGCACATTATTGAATTAATTGAGGATTTGTCTCCACAGTACTTAAACAACACAGCATTCTGCATTTGGGGCCCTCACAGAGATAAAGTCCCTGCTCAGTGCTCTTCATTTTACTCTCTTTCCTTTGTGCTGCAGGTTTTGGCGGAGGCTGAGCAGACTGATGAGCAAACTCAACCCAGAGCCAAACGTCATACACGTTATGGGATGTTATGTGCTGGGCAGCGCCAATGGAGAAAAGGTGTGTTTTTGTGCACAGCTTTAATTCCTCCCCTGGGATTTTTGGTGTAAATTGTTAAATGGTTGAATTGTTCAGGCTTGGATATGAAAAGTTCTGTATAAATGAATAAATCAGATCCGGTGGTTGGTTAGGTGCCCCCCACATGTGTGGCCCGTCTGAAGTGAGGTGATTAGGTACACTTTACTGTCCCTAGAGGGGTCGAGCTGTCAGTACACCTTTAAAGGCCTGTAACGCTTTGTGGAAAAAGGAGATGGAATGATATTGTCAAATATATATGATGTTTTCAAAGACATTTTGTTGAATGAGAACCATGTGGAAACAACTGCCTAGGCCTATAACAAAACAAAACCCAATCCTGCCACCCAACTGCCATGTTGTGGTTCCTATTTTTTTCAACATTGTTTTCCATGATCAGGTTAAGGCTAGGTGCTAGTGTTAAGTGTTAAGTGTTAAGTGTTAAGTGTTAAGGTTATGTGTTAGGTGCTAGGTGCTAGGTGCTAGGTGTTAGGTGTTAGGTGTTAAGGTTATGTGTTAGGTGCTAGGTGCTATGTGCTATGTGCTATGTGCTATATGCTAGGTGCTAGGTCAAATCAAATCAAATCAATTTATTTTTGTAAGGCCCAAAATCACAACAACAGTTGCCTCTGAGGGCCACAGGGAGAAATGAATCAACAATGTCTGTGGTGGCGATGAAGTCAGACAATGTCTGTGGTGGCGAGGGACGATGTCCCAGGGTCCTCTGTCCTTAGACTCTCCTTCTCGGCCAGGAAAAACTACAAAAAAAAACCTCTTTGGGAAAAAAGCGTAGAAACCTGGAGGAGTTCCAGTGAAGGAGAGATCCGACTCTCACAGACGGACAGACGGACACGAGGAGACTGGAGCTGGACCCACTCTTCAGGCAGAAGAGGGACCGTCGGAGGCGAGCTGGACCCACTCTTCAGGCAGATGAGGGACCGTCGGAGTCGAGCTGGACCCACTCTTCAGGCAGAAGAGGGACCGTCTGAGTCGAGCTGGACCCACTCTTCAGGCAGAAGAGGGACCGTCGGAGTCGAGCTGGACCCACTCTTCAGGCAGAAGAGGGACCGTCTGAGTCGAGCTGGACCCACTCTTCAGGCAGATGAGGGACCGTCGGAGGCGAGCTGTACCCACTCTTCAGGCAGATGAGGGACCGACTGAGGCGAACTGGAGCCACTCTTCAGGCAGATGAGGGACCGTCCACACAGGGCAGGGACCACTTCACCAGGGGAGGGGCATCTGGGTCCACAGGTCCTCAGGAGTGAGAGAAAGAAAAGAAGGCGGTGAACAGTTTGCAAGTGGAATCAAAAAATAAATATTGTTTGATAGCATAAGTAGTCAGAAGAAGCAAAATGACATATAACATTTAGCACCTAACACCTAACACCTAGGTGCTAGGTGTTAGGTGTTAGGTGTCAGGTGCTAGGTGTTAGGTGCTAAATGTTAAGTGTTAAGGTTATGTGTTAGGTGCTAGGTGTTAGGTGCTAGGTGTTAGGTGTTAAGGTTAGGTGTTAGATGTTAGGGTTAGGTGCTAGGTGTCAGGTGCTAGGTGTCAGGTGCCAGGTGTCAGGTGCTAGGTGTTAGGTGTTAAGGTTATGTGTTAGGTGCTATGTGCTAGGTGTTAAGGTTAGGTGTTAGGGTTAGGTGCTAGGTGTTAGATGTTAAGGTTAGGTGTTGAGTGTAGGTGCTAGGTGTTAGGTGCTAGGTGCTAGGTTTTAGTGTTAGGTTTAAGAACAGATTTGGGTTAAAGACAGGGCTGTGGGACAGGGTTCTAACCTCGGGTCTTCCTCTGTCATCGAGTGATAGAAAAGACGTGAAAGTGGTTGATTCTGAAACGTGTTCTTCACTCATGGTCGATCCTGTCCATCACTGAAGACCTGATTGCAGTCTACTCTTCATCAACTGCTCCCGCCCACTGCCGCATTTCTGTCCAACATAACAATACATCCTAAAATAATTATTATGTGGTTGTTGCTAATGCTAATTTTGGCTCTAAGTGCTATGTCAACAAACTACACTGAGCACTTCTTCACATGGTTTTCTCACGAGGCTCTGGTCTTTACTCAAAACAGTCCTGGTTTTTCATAGTTGGAGGATGACACTTATCCTGGAGTGTGTTTTTCAGGAGCCGAGCTGGTGTTGAGCTGGTGTTGAGCTCCACAGGGCGGGCAGGGGGCGGGCAGGTGGGCGGGCAGGTGGGCGGGCAGCACTGACACTCACAGAAATGGAACGGCTCGACAGGCAGAACAAGGAAGAGCACCGTGCCTCGACACCAAAGCTGTGCTACATACGTTTGGTCACAATGCGGTTTAGGATTTTTGCTTCTCTATTTCAATTTTTACCAATTAATGGACAAACTGGGAATGGCACAGGGGCAAACAGAGGCTGGGGCAGCATAGTACAATGTCTTTATTTGAGATGTTTTGTCCTGTCTGCTCCGTGCACCAAGCGTTCTCCAAAACCGTGTGTTGCGTGTAGAGTCTTATATCAAGTCACGAGTCGACCTTAAATTTGAACTATTTCTTAGAAGTGATTGAATGGGTTTTGGGTGTGAGTTAGCTAAAGAACGTCAGTGAAATAACTAGGGCTGGGCACAGAAACTCATTCCTCGTTGGCAGTGACTGAAAAGGTCTGGGAGGTATTGTTTTGTTCGGTGCCTACTTCCAGTTCCTTGGCTTTAAAAATCACCGTCAATGAGCCAATAAATACAGCGCTTTAAGCACACGAGCGCCTAAAGATGCAGCCAAACCAGACCGCGTAAAGTTTGTGTCAACAACACAAGCCGCACCTTTGATATAAAATACCATAATGAGAATACAGAACTGGAAAAATGGTAATAACGGAACAGATGTGGTACCAGTATGTTTTTAAAATTGGATTGATGTTAAAATTTGACTTTTTTCCAAGTCAAATTACACTTGACAGACACAGAGAAAAAAAACAGGACAGCTGAGGAATCTAATGGTGCTCAGCCGTATTAATAACAAGCTAGTATTGGTAACTACTATATTTTTCGTACTATAAGTCACTCTGGTGTATAAGTCGCACCAGCCAAAAAATGCATAATAGAGAAGAAAAAATATATATAAGTCGCATTTTTTGGCCAAGAACAGACATTTCATCTGGAATTGCAATTTAAAATAGTAACAGATGAGAGAACATAGGTGTACGTATGCTAACGCTAACACCTTCAGCTACATGAGGCACAGACAGAACTGTGGTAAGTGTCTGGTATGTTAACGTAACATATTAACAGTTATTCAGATAACTATAGCATAAAGAACATGCTAACAAGTTTACCAAAGCATCAGTTTTGCCCCAAATCACTAAATCCATTGAATTCTTCTTCCTCTGTTTCACTTCTAAACAAAAAGGAACAAACAAATTGATTTAATAATGTGTTAACAATATCACATTTTAGTATAAGTCACACTCCGGCCGGCTATTATAGTCTGAAAAATACAGTAGTGTATATATATATATATATATATATATATATATATATATATATATATATATATATATATATATATATATATATATATATATATATATATATACTTCAAAATGTTGTGGGCGTTCCAAGCTAAAAAAAAATCTCCAACACATTTCCAACTAACTTCTAAAACAATTCTCTATTAAACGGCAGGGACTCCCTTTCCTCCACCGCGCCGAGTCACTTCAAAAAGCGCTTTCTCTGGGCCAAGTTTTACACACGTCTTTGGCCATGAAATATTGACACTCTCCAGCTGCTGACTTTGACACAACAAAAGGCATCAGTGGAGCGCAGCCATCACTCAGCACTTTCCCCCAAAAAGCACATGAACCACATTAAACCAGTTCAAAAACCTTTTATAGTTCCAAAAGTGCAATACAAGGCAAAAATAAATAAATCAATATAAACCTGATAAAAACTAGTACAGTCCAGACAATGTGATGAAAAGTGCACTCTTTGCCTAGAATGTTCCACACTCTAATATTAAACTTGTCTATTTCCATGGAGACGAGCAGGCGGCGTCTTAAAACACGTAACTTGCATTGTATGTTTGTCATTTTTTTTCTCGTTTCAGTATGTTTTGGCAGAAATATTTGTTGAGTTAAGCACCATTTTAGTGAGATGTTATTTGATGATTTAGCAAGAAGTAATATTGAAGTTGAAACGTCTTGAATCAAAAACATATCATCCTGATTTGAGTCAAGTCAGTTATTTTTCTTCTATTCAAGCGACAAGACTTGTTTTTTTGCGTAGTGTAAAGTATAGTATTATTGTTTTTTTATTTATTTGAAGTACAAACATCTTATTCAACTTGTAGATCATTTTATTTGTCAAATCAAGACATATTCTTCTTCTTCTTCTTATTATTATTATTATTATTATTATTATTATTGTTCTATATTCAAGACATTTTAACTTACCTAGACATCTTTTTTTGCAGTCTATTATTAAATATATAAAGTGAAACTAGTCAGACCAGTCGATACTAACAAAGTACATCCAAGCCAATTTCAATAACATAGGCTTACAATTGATTATTTGTCTTTCGGCAATAAACATATGATTCCATTCCTTCTATATACTCTACTGTACTATATACTATACTTTTATCATCAATACGTGGAGAAGACGGCACAAAAACGGAGATACCTTGTTTTTACAACGCGTGTACTACTTTATACTACCTTTTGTGCAGTATCCTAACACTTCCTCCTCCACTGCAGTTGTGTGTATCCTCCTGACTCGACGCACACATGCCCACGCACTGAAATATTCATCTTCTCACGCGGCACTCGACCTCAGCGCTCACGCTCGATTACGCCGACACAGCCGCGGTCCTGCGAGCGACGCGGGCACAAGCCTGAACACACCAGCGACACAAAACTGCATTTTAATACCAGGAGGTCTGCGGAGGAAGGCCAAAGGGCGGCTGTAGTGAAGATTTAGATCCGCGGGGAACATGCTGTGAAGTCGACGTGTTCGAAGATCAGCCCAGATTGTAAAGTTGATTGATTTAGTGTCATCGCGATAAGAGCTGCTTTGCTCTTACTTTGGTCCAGGTTTAGACACTAGATTCATTCTAGTCTAGTCTGTGTGTAGTCCTGTGTGCTGTAAGACCAAAGGGTACATTGTTTTTGTAGTTCAGACTTGTCTAGATTATTATCCTGGGAACGTAGACAACAACAAGCTGAAAGAACATTTTTTTAAATACGGGACAGGCAAAGTAATACAATCTTAAGAGACCAAATTCAATCAGCGTTTGAATCCTTCATTGAAAAAAAGTTTCTCTAAGATTTCGGGAGATAAAGACGATGATGATATGAATTATTTCTGGACACTCTCAATTTGCCTGTTATGCAAGAAAAGCAAAATGAAAAATGAGGAGCTGAAATAACAGTGTTGGAGACGCAGTAAATCTCAAGGGGGCGATGGGTTCACCTCAGAGCGGTGTAAAGCTTTAAAAGACACACTTACTCCTTTGCATTTGACAACGTTTAACTGGGCTTTTTAAAAATTATGCCATGTTTTTGTATTTGTGTTTAGTTGACATCTACTTGTGTTTTTTTGTGTGTTTTTTTTGGTTCTGTTAGTGGTTCATGATATCAAAGAAATGGGAATTACCTCCAAATGTCCTGGTTAAGACACTGATTTAATTCTGTTCTTGTACTGTACTGTACTTTTTGACGTTAGCTCTGGTTTAGTCCTGGTGTAGACCCTGTTTGGATTATAAGTACTGGTTGCCAACAAAACAAAACAGAACAAAAACTCTTCCCTTTTGCTGCAGTTCACTAAAGCAGCGTAATTATGTATTGAACTGTTGGCGAATAGAACAAAACACTTTAAATAGATTGCAATTGTAAACATAGACCCCGCACAAAGTAATGGACAATTAAGAGCGGTAAAAGCTTTTAAAATACTAAAGCGACCTCTCCCTCTGAGAAGGACTGATACGGCTTAGGTCGTTCAGGTCATTTTGATGCAGTTGTGCAAAAGAAAAGTTGTATCCTACACTTGAAATGAACAGGCACAAAACTATGACGACTTTTAATAAGAACATTGGGGTAAGCAGTGGCCCAAAAGATAGCTCAATGTGCCAGTCCGGTATTACAGAGCTAATAATGTAAGCTCTGTAATATCGGACTGGATAATAATTATCCCATTTTGTCTATTGTTTTTTAAATTTGAGTCCTGACGTTGTTTTTTCCATTGTGCATTGTGTGAAGCCTTATCTTTTCAAACAATAACTAGTCATGGGTACAGATAGGGGGTGGGTGAAAACAGGATTTTTCTGCGCATTCGAGCTTCAGTCGCAGTAAAACACAGGAAACATTAATCGATCAATCAATCTACAACTAAACTAATGATGAAGAAACGCCGTTGTAACAAGGTTAAAAGCTCGTTAGAGTTGCTTGAGCAGAGTATGTCCCCTTTAAAGACCCCAGACCCTCATGACTTCTCCTGTGCATGAATGTGATGCAGCTCCACGTCCCGCTGTTACCTCGGCCCCTCCTGCACCCCCCCTGCACCCCGCCCTGCACCCCGCCCTGCACCCCGCCCTGCACCCCCCCTGCACACTCAGCGGGAAAGAGGTTATTATTAGACCTTCTTCACCCGGAGTCAGTATCAACCAGCAAAACTGTCACACGGGGTTAGATCCACGGTTTAACCAGAGCACGGGAGCAGAAGCGTAATCATATTCCAGAATAAAACCAGAAAGGTTACACATATTGGATACAGTAAAGCATAAAACAAATGAATTATCAATAAATAATGGAGAGACAAGACTACATCAGATGATTGTCTAATTTTGAATTTATTTAGTGTAATAATAACTGCTGTAAATATAAATTATAGTTTTACATCAATCAAGTAGCTGTGGAAAAAAAATCACACAAAGAAGACTTATTCATCCAAAGTTTATGCATCATTTAAAAACCCAACATATATTATATTTAAACATTTATTCAGCAAAGTTAAGGTGTTGACCTATTTTTTGTCCTTGTGTGATGTCATAATTTACTTATAATATAATATTTATTTTTATATATATATATATATATATATATATATATATATATATATATTTCCTGTCTTTTTTCCCCGGAACTGTCAGTGTGGGGCCTTTTCTCCTGCTGCCAAAAGTGTCTATTTATTGTGGCCATGGCATGAGTTCTGAGGCCTAAAGTACATTTTAATGTTCTAAAATCAAATTGCAGTTCCCATGTTGAATTTGTCGTTGCTCAATATGGAAATCCTAATGGAAAGTAAAAAACATGAATAATCCTCCCTTGCTATTTCTAGAAACTTAGGACAGCAGCAGTTGCACTTCTTGAAGGTGTTAAATCCAGTCTTCCAGCGCTAACAACTTCACTGTGCTTGCAATCCAACCGCGAGCGCTAATTAGGTCAGCTTTAGTGTCCAGCTTGTATTTTATGACCTCTTCCTGCTCCATGCGTCGGTCCCATGGATAATGTTAACGTCAAGTACCATATCACAAGCCGGTCTGACCTTCACGGAGCACCGCTTCAGCCATATTCATGACGTCTTTCTGTGTTAATGCATTTTCAGCGGTCGTTAGCGCGCTGTTGTGTCCACATAAATCTTTAGCGTCTGATAAACTCGTGTCGTCACACATCATCAGCATTTTCCGTTTGCCTAATGTTAAACCAATGGAGATTTAATAGGCTGAATGCTAAATTGGATATTCATTCCAAAGTATTCCGACACTATAGAGTGATACGTACATGTACTTTTCGACTTTGTTTTGGCTTTTGTCCTGTATCTCCGCGGACGTTCTGCCCTACTGCCAAAAAGCAAACGATGTTGTCAGTTGTTTTTGGCGTTCCATCCCAATCTCAAGAGGAATGGGCCTGTTATCGAATTCAAACACAATAAAATGAGTTGCAGATCGTAATGAATCGTCTTGGTTCATGTTCTGATCTAATCTAACTCCTTGTAGACGTTGTCGTGTGTCGCGCATTTGTCCAAGTACAGTTGCATCTTGACGAGACGCTCCAAAGTTTAATGCCATACTGTGAGACATTCCAATGGAGACGCGTTCAAACCGGGACACGAATGACAGCTGTTATTGTGCTTGATGGACGTCTCTGACTTTACCAGACTGAAACAAAACAGAAAAATCAAGTTTATGTGTTCAAAAAACATCCGCTTCATCCTCAAGGTATTTCTGACAAGCTGCAAATGCCAGAGACAAGCTCTGTGTGTGTGACGGTGCAACAGCTGGCTCCCCATTGGACCCCAGGGGGAAGCTGGTGACGGGACAGGGCTGTGGGCATAAGAGACATCGCACGCAGAGAGTCCAGATGTAGATGCCAGGTGCATAAATCGCACTAAATACATGACGCAATACAAATACAAACGATATAAATCATACAAAACTATGGTTAAAAGCTCAGAAAAGTCCATTTAAAAGAGTGATTTCAAAATACAATCAGTTACCTTCTGTTCAGAATAATACGAGCGCTCGTTCTGACACTCAAAACCCGGAATAAAACCACAAAATGTCTCAAAACATTACAATAAAAACATTTAAATATAGGTCTATATACTGGGGTTAATTTTGACAGTATAGAATCAATGATGAGCCAAATAATCGGGATTATATAGTTGTTGCCTTAACCAAGCAACCCTTCTTTAGTCTGCAGTTGAAAAAGGGATCAAGAAAGTTTGCTAAGCTGCTGTATGACTCAGACCAGGGCTTATACAATGCTTTTATGTGCTGACTCATGCGGGCCCCTAGGAGCTATTTCCAGACTGTGATGTTCATATGAAGTCACTGGTTCTCTCACACCTGGACTGTCCACTGGGTTACACCTCACTCCTCCACTGCAAGTAGTAATGAAGTACTTGATATGTGAATATGGATTTACACTACAATTTTGGACCAACACGGTGCAGATTCATGCAATAACTGTCTATTGTCTGTGTATATTCCATCTCTACCAATGCCCCGTGTTTGTCTGGTAAATACAGCGACTGTGAAGTGCGTTATGAATCAGCTCCTGGTAAATGTCAGCAGCCCCTCGATGGCACTACCCTTGTTCTAAAAGCCTGAGTCTGGAGTTCATCATCTCTAGTTCACTCCCACTGATTAACGACCCTCACCTTTTAATTTGATGTATTGTCACCAGACTCACATCACGGCCTGAGTGATTAAGTCGGAAAACGAATACATAACAGACAAAGAACAATAGCAGTTGTGTTTAAGTCGTGTGTTGTGGCTTAATAGACCCTTCCAAGCAGAACAAAGTATGTTTGATGTATAATAAGTTCAATGTAGAATGGACAAATTTGACAGAAACTGGACAGAATGGGACGCCTATCTGGGACTCTATGTGCCATAACCTTTCTTTTCTTTTCTTTTGTTGACGTGTTATTCATTTATTTTTTCAAAATTCTTATTTTAAATGTTCAATTCCTTTATTTTGTTTTAATTGAATTTATTTAATTGAATTGAATTAATCAAATTAATAGAATTTTCATTGATTTAATTGATTTCATTGATTTCATTGATTTCATTGACTTCATTGATTTCATTAAAAAAAAAAAAAAAAAAAAAATTATTGACAAAAAAAACTCAATGTAGAGGCTGAATATGATCTCTTGATGTCAATAAGAATGGATAATGATGTGTGAATAATGGAAATTGCTCAGTAATAATGACAAAATGAAACTTAAGTATTTGCACAACAACCAGAGGATTATCTCCTTAAACTTTATCCTATACGATACTTTTAATTCTATAGATACTTCCACTTTTCCAGCTACAATATATGTGCTGAAATTGTACTATGACACCACCAAAAAGCTGGGAGAAGCTTAAAGAGGAAAAAAACAAAACAAAACATTAATTCACTGAGATGTTTAATTCATTTGCCACATTGAGTTAGCCCAGACCTGGACATTTGTGGCCCCAGGGACAAGATGTGGCCCTCAGCATGTTTCAATAATAGATTCAATAGCCTATATTTGACAGAAAAGTGATATTTTAGTTGATATTTAACAACCTCAAAAAATGAACACTAATGATCGTGGGCCGGCCCTCCGCTACTTGCCCGGAATCGAATATGGCCCTCAGAGGAAAATAATTGCCCACCCCTGATTTAGCCTGTAGTTTAGCTTGTCAACTGTTAACTGCCTCATGTAATAAATAATACATTAATTTAGTACATTATTAGTCTGTTAGTGTTGTCCACGTTCTTTGGAATCCTTACATTAAAAAAAAAACGCCATGTGTCGCTTAGAACATTTTCCACCCCCCATTTCCCGCCTCCTGTTAACACGATGCCATTCTGTTCCATCTTTATTATCAGTATACTCTCCCCGGCTACGTTTGTTCAGTCCTCCATCCGTTGACGTCATCCTGTATATACACGTAATTATCCGCCATATATAGAACCCTATGTTAACATAAGAGCATATGGAGCCGGTATCCAACAGCGCGGCACACGACTACGGATGCCCTGCTGGTTACGCTATAAACTACATTACAGACGACATTATAGAGGGCAAAAACAACATCACTTGGAGCTTGAGTCGATGGAGTGAGGAAATGTTCATTGAAACAGCTGGGCTTACGCTGCAATTGTCACAAAACTGATTTTTTTAAAGGATTTTTTTGGCCCGTAAGATCTATTAGTCAGGATAGTGTAGTGTGAACTGGGAATGAGACTGGGGAATGACATGTAGCAAATTATCAAGAGCCAGATTCAAACTCACGATGAGCAGGTGACCACATCAAGTAGCTATTTGTGGAGAAAAAGCTGTAGAAAACAACAGGAAGTGACATCACACCAGGGACACTATATCCATTTACTCAAAAGATTATATATTTTTTTACCCCTGAACAATAATTCAACAAAATTAAGGTGCTCTCATATATTTTCATTTGTCTTAATTTTTAATTGTATTCATTTTATTTTATTTTCAATAGATTAGATTTGGCCTAGTGGTTGCAAGCTAATTTTCTAGTGTGATATCATCAAATACAATCAGGAAGTACAGCTATAAACCTAAACAAAATGAGCTACTAAAATGTGTATACCGTCATTTTTAAATACAATGATCTTTTTATCATTTTGGTTCAATGAGTCGTCCAACTACTAAGCCAAACAAAAAAACACAATCTTATGTCAAAATGTACATTTACACATTTCCAATAGGTTAATGGTATAGAAGATTAATCCCGTCCACATATGTTGCCCGTAGGTCCTGTCTGTCTACTGTCCCATGTAGTTGAGCTAAATTAGTTTTGCCCCACTAATATAAAAATAGCTCTTAAGGTCCAAATGAGACTGCTGTGTGCTGTCTGCGTCTAATGACAAAGCATCAGGAATCAGGAAGTTACTTATTTTTATCTTTACCTTTGTGATAAAACTGAACTCTGACCTCTGACAAAGAAAAAGGACTCGTAATCTCATCGCCGGGAATAATTAGCACGCTTGGAACGCATAAGGAATAACTTTGAACCGCTGCAAACAGTTTGAAACCAACCGTTTTTCACGTTCAAAATGGTTGATTAGCACTCATATTGCTGTTATGAAAATGGCTTATGTGTAATGCCACTTACTCTATGATTCATACCTTTCCCTCCGTCTTGTACGCGCGGATTCATTTGCGTTCTGCCTCCTCTCTCAAACCCTGACCTTTAGCAGACGAAGCGTTGCGCGCACCATTTTCCGGAGACGCTCTGTCTTTTTTCTCTCTAAAATGCACGTAATCTTTCTCTGCGTCTGTTTGTTTGTTCTCTCCGTGCGACTGAATGCACTGTAAACACGCCCGTCGCTAAACTGTGTGTGTGTGTGTTGTGCCCTGCAGCTAATCCAGACTCTGAAGAGGCTGATGAGACCCTCCGCAGTGGAATTCAAGTCCCCGCTGGAGCTGTCTGCGCAGGGTGAGTGAGCGGGAGGCTGCAGCACGCACCACGTTCTCATCACTGTTGCATAAACGAGATGATTTGTCATGAGGGAAATAACGTGGCGCTTTACAGGGACGTTACTTCACAGGCCCTTTTTTGGGGGATGGAAAAAGTTACATACGCAAGCGTTTGCTGTGGTCGTTTGTGCGTATTTGCCCCGATCATAACCTGTTATTATGGGAATTTCACCGAGATTTATCAGTGAAATGAATTATAATATCGTGGTCATTGCAAGCTACATTTGGTTCATATTTTTCGTTCAGAATCTGTCAAATCATAAAGGCTTTTCTCTGGTCATGACTTTACTGCACAGTTCGTCATGCATTTAGTAAAAGAAAACAACAACAATACAGCAAAGATGGCCGGTATATTGTTCCAAGTACTATATGCAAATTTGGTTCCGTTTCCATCAAAGCGTTTGAGTGTATATCTGTGTGTGGTGTTGCCCTAGTTACGGGAGCCGCCTGTCTGTTCTGTGTCGTGACACCGCTAATCCTGCAGAGGGCGCACTGTATCTGGTATTTACCTACATACTTCATGTCCACACTTGAGCAGGTTCAATAACGCTGTAAGACACGTTTTACTTCCAAACCCTTTTTTGGGGCAAACAGCCTGAACCCGATGGGACGATGTGGATCATTTATTCTTCGTTCATCCCCTGTGTCCGCTCCGGTGCCTCCTTCTGGAGGTTTGTGGTCCGACGCTCATGTGAGTTTTCACCTTTCAAATTTAGTTTAAACTGTTATAAATGCAATATTATGTTGTTTCCACCTCCTGTTTCTTATGCAATACTTGAAAATGTGCATTAAAAATAAGGCCGTGGCTGGAGAACCGCGGACCGCGCAGTTTCAGGTACCGCGGCGTTTCCCTTATAGCCCGTTATAGCCTCATGGTTAACCCTAACCCTAACCTTAACCTTAACCTTAACCCGGCGCGGTCTAAAATGGCGCTAAAATGTGGTCAAATAGCGGCGCAGTTTCAGGAGCCGCGGCGCGCGGCCGGCACAAAAATAACATGGCCGTTTTGGCCGCGCGCCGCGGCACTGCAGACACTCCCGAAAAATAAAGTGATGGAAACTCAGTTAATGCGTCATTATCAGGTTGTCCTTAGTGGATCAGATTTATCTTTTTGAACCGACTAATGAGTGAACATTTAAATATGTATATGACATATGTAGCAGCCAAACACAAACCATGACTTTATTGAGAATGATTCAGGCTTAGTTCACTTCGCTAACTTAATTAACAACTCGTGACCCCTTAATTAAGTAGGTTTACTCAGCCTGAATCATTCTTAATAAACCATTTGATCATCTTTGTTATGGCTGATTAAGATGTAGTTATTATAAAGTGCTACTGTAATGATGTTTTTAAGTGTGCAATGCCAGTGTTGACAAATTCAAATGAATAAAAAGCAATTCTGCAACTACTAAACAGCAATACACTGCCAACCGCTGCTATTTGACTTGGTTATTAAAGTCAGTGCACTTCAGGAGTGTCGACTCATCCGCCGTGTGAACTCTGATTACATTCTTGCATTGATTCCCTCCTTACTGGACCGAGCGCATTCTGAATGGTAATAGCCCACATTAGTCAGTGCCAGAGCCGCGCCGCAGTGTGGAAGAAGATTACGGAGGCGGAGGATGTGCACCGGTCGCGGTCGCTCATCTCTCAAGCCACGTCCGCGCTATCGGCCAATTATCCTCTCAATTAAAATGTCGTTCTGATGTCAGACGACCAGCACTGAGCCACAAACCGCTCGACGCAGTCCGCCATGACACCAAGTCACGGTATTTGTCATTGTCAAGTGTGTTTGGACGTAAAGTAGAACATGTTTTGGACTTAAATTGGTCAGGAAAAAATGCTGTCTATTAGTGATGGGTGAGACCAGGGATGTTACTATGGTAATTATCGCTGTATTAATATTAATACTGTTCAATTTTCGATTAAAATGCATTGAAACTATAATCTACTAATGAGAATTTTGCCTTGGTTTATTCATGGATTTCTGCTTCCTGTTATAGCCGACATTTTGAGGACTTTTTTCCATTCAAAAGATATAATATTTGTTTTCATTTTTATTTTCTAATCATTCTGTAGATATCATTATTTATTTTCACTCCACACCAGCTTCAATTGACCTTAAAATTATATATATATATATATATATATATATATATATATATATATATATATATATATATATATATATATATATATATATATATATGTCCAGGGAAACTAAACTATGAACGATTACTTAAAGGGTTAATTAATAAATAATAAAACTTTTTCTTTGTAATTTTATGTGTCAATATTTTTGCATGAGAATTGACACTTTACCTTGTTACTATATATAGTGTATACTGTATTGGTAATGATCTGCCCACCACTACTGTCTGTAAGATGACTACATACTCAAATTGCAATGGGAAAAAGATTAAAGAAACAAATATAAATGTATAGCAAAATATAGATTATTTAAAAAAAAAAGAATAAAAGAAAAAAAATATATAATAATAATAATGATTTTAAAGGATTCAAACATCAACAAAACTTCACCAAACTGAATGCTAAAATTTACTAAATAGCAAACCCACAAGGGCAAAAATTGAAAGTGTCCAAAATTAGGTTAAAAATTCAAAATAAATAATGCATTGTATAAAAATGTGATGTTCTTTCTTATAGTTAATGAAATTGTATCATTTTCCACTTACGCACTGCAAGCACCACACTTTTAAGATATTCCCTGCCCCACGTTGGTCAACTTTAAATATTAATTGATCCTTTCTGCGCCAAATCGAATATGACACATTTTGCGATACAGGAAGTCTGAGAAATATGAATCCTGTCGTGGTTTAATTATGAATGAACTCTTTTAAACCGACCTTAAACTTGAAGCTGTCGCCCTCTCAGCTTCGATCTATTTCACGTGCAACCTCAGAAGGTCATCTACTCAACGACATACTTACTTCTATAACTGCAGTAGCTTATTTGGCAAAGAGCTCTTCGTTAGGTCAAAATCCATTATGCAAAAGCTCCTTCCTTGGCATCACTTGTAATGTCAAGTGTTTGCTGTTGTTCGATCCCTGACGACACATTTGCATTTTCGCTGGGTTAATAGTAAAACATCCCGCAGGATTCACGGGAGGAGCTCAGCAGGATCATTATCGATGCGTTTTGTCCTGGATTCACGACAAAGGAGCTCGTTGTCACCGGCTCATTTGCATCCCACGCTCTGTTCTTAGTACGACCCGCTAAAAGTAACCGGGCACAGATGAGTCGTCAGCACGCTCTCCAATTAGTGATGTTGCTGAAGTATCAAGAGCTTTGGTTTTTTTGCACCGTATGAAGCTGTAGCTGAGGGCGACGCTTACGTCTGACTGTTTGTAACGTCAGCAAACTTACCCTAAAGAAACAGGTCATGGATGAAATAACAGTTAATGAGATTTAAGATTCTATTTGTGACTCAATGCTATGTATTTTGTAAAGTTTTCTGTTACATGGTCCAATTAAAGTTCTGCACGTTAATTATGTCATATATGTGGAATAAAATGCTACATAGAATTAAAACTGTTGGGGGCTTTAAAAATTTTGCTCTTGCCTTCGGCGCTCGCGTGAAGGCTATGGAAAGCCAATTTGTGTTTCACGACCTTTTTTAGACGTTTTTACTAAATAAAGTGGCGCTTTTAACGCGGAGGCGATCTAGAGCGGCGCGCGCACGCCTCTCGTATCATATTGACTTTCCATACTCTCGGGCCGCCTGCGCCTCTCGGCCGTGCGGATCACACTCTGCGTATCGCGCCATATTTTACATGGTATTTGGCCGTGGAGGTTCGGCATTTTCCGGACCACGGCTCGGCAGCAAATCAGAGCCAAGCACACAAACTTTGTCGACCAATCAGCGCGCAGCATGCAAATTTTCACTTGTAAACACTCAACTGTCAAGGCACGGACCACGGCGGACTATCGTCAAACGCTTCCCGGCCCGATTTAAAAACTTTTCTAAAATGTATTAATAAAAATTACACCGTCCATGCCCTCGAAAATGTCCGTCCACATGTCGAGACACCCCGTCCAAAAGACAGGAAGACGGCCCTCTAGCTAAAAGCCTGGTCAAAATTAGTATTTTCTTTACTACTATTATTATTTATTTAATATGGACATAGCATTGGACTGTCGACTGTGGCTACAGATATTTCTTACCACCAGATTGTGGGGAGTTAAAGAACAACACGATGGAAACTTACTGTCCAAACTGCAGTAGAAGTCTGCAG
The DNA here is from genome assembly GCF_026437365.1 of Eucyclogobius newberryi. Taxonomy (NCBI): domain Eukaryota; kingdom Metazoa; phylum Chordata; class Actinopteri; order Gobiiformes; family Gobiidae; genus Eucyclogobius; species Eucyclogobius newberryi. The sequence continues at coordinate 32,122,963 of NW_027316278.1, read as the reverse complement.
TAGTTGTAGAGGCAGGAGGTATTTTGACAAAGAGGCAGTTGTTGGGAGATATGTACGTATACTGTCTGTAAAAGTATAGTATACTCATGTCTCTGCACTCATTTTTCAATTCACTTCATTTTTGTAACGCCCAAAATCACAACAGCAGTTCCAAAATGGTTGATTTAACCAACAGAAGGTTAGATAATCAAATCATGACACAACAATGGGGTGCAATCAACATATGAAAACAATGGTAATGCAACAAGTTGTTTAAAAAATGGCATTATGCAGATGAGTAAAAGCTCACATCAGAGGAGACTAAAACGTTTTAACACTTTTTATTTCATGTAAAACAATCCAGAAAACACTGAAATATGACCCGCTATATTCTTAATCCCAGAGCGAGTCTTTATTAATATGTTTGCGCTGCGCGGATAATCACAATCAATCATCAGCAAAGCACATTTGTCTTGAAATATGTACAGAAGAAGACGCAGGACCTGAAGAAGAGCAGATGCTTGACTTTCATCAGCATTTAGAAATACAGATAGTGTTTTTATGAAGGCGTCAGTTTTGTTTGGTATTGCTAATCTATTTTCTAATCATTGCTAAATTAAAATTCTAAACTGGTAAATTAATAATAATGATCGTCTCAATTAAATTGTGTATATGTGAATTATAACTTACAAAAGATTTAAAATTAACTGGGCTGGATTAATTATTGCTTAGGAGGCAATTTAACCTTCATGCCTGCTTTAAATGATGTTTTTTATCACACAAGGTAAACCTCAAAAGAGAAAGCTTGTTTAGGAAAAGTACTGAAACGTTTAAGAACCACTGCTTTAAACCTTAAAACTACAACTACTGCGGTGTGGGAAAAAGTAGAAACCTGCAGGAGAACCACAGTGAAAGAGAGATCCAACTCCCACAGATGATCCAGGACTGAAACTTTCATTTACAGAGAGTTCATCCTGGCAGATGAAGAGCAGTTCATCTAGTGTAGAGAGTTCATCCAGGCAGATGAAGAGCAGTTCATCTAGTGTAGAGAGTTCATCCTGGCAGATGAAGAGCAGTTCATCTAGTGTAGAGAGTTCATCCAGGCAGATGAAGAGCAGTTCATCTAGTGTAGAGAGTTCATCCAGGCAGATGAAGAGCAGTTCATCTAGTGTAGAGAGTTCATCCAGGCAGATGAAGAGCAGTTCATCTAGTGTAGAGAGTTCATCCAGGCAGATGAAGAGCAGTTCATCTAGTGTAGAGAGTTCATCCAGGCAGATGAAGAGCAGTTCATCTAGTGTAGAGAGTTCATCCAGGCAGATGAAGAGCAGTTCATCTAGTGTAGAGAGTTCATCCAGGCAGATGAAGAGCAGTTCATTTAGTGAAGAGAGAGTTCATCCTGGCAGATTAAGAGCAGTTCATCTAGTGTAGAGAGTTCATCCAGGCAGATGAAGAGCAGTTCATCTAGTGTAGAGAGTTCATCCAGGCAGATTAAGAGCAGTTCATCTAGTGTAGAGAGTTCATCCAGGCAGATGAAGAGCAGTTCATTTAGTGTAGAGAGAGTTCATCCTGGCAGATGAAGAGCAGTTCATTTAGTGAAGAGAGAGTTCATCCAGGCAGATGAAGAGCAGTTCATTTAGTGTAGAGAGAGTTCATCCTGGCAGATGAAGAGCAGTTCATTTAGTGTAGAGAGAGTTCATCCAGGCAGATGAAGAGCAGTTCATTTAGTGAAGAGAGTTCATCCAGGCAGATGAAGAGCAGTTCATTTAGTGAAGAGAGTTCATCCAGGCAGATGAAGAGCAGTTCATCTAGTGTAGAGAGTTCATCCAGGCAGATGAAGAGCAGTTCATTTAGTGAAGAGAGTTCATCCAGGCAGATGAAGAGCAGTTCATCTAGTGTAGAGAGTTCATCCTGGCAGATGAAGAGCAGTTCATTTAGTGTAGAGAGAGTTCATCCAGGCAGATGAAGAGCAGTTCATTTAGTGTAGAGAGAGTTCATCCAGGCAGATGAAGAGCAGTTCATTTAGTGAAGAGAGTTCATCCTGGCAGATGAAGAGCAGTTCATTTAGTGAAGAGAGAGTTCATCCAGGCAGATGAAGAGCAGTTCATTTAGTGAAGAGAGTTCATCCTGGCAGATGAAGAGCAGTTCATTTAGTGTAGAGAGAGTTCATCCAGGCAGATGAAGAGCAGTTCATTTAGTGTAGAGAGAGTTCATCCAGGCAGATGAAGAGCAGTTCATTTAGTGTAGAGAGAGTTCATCCTGGCAGATGAAGAGCAGTTCATTTAGTGAAGAGAGAGTTCATCCAGGCAGATGAAGAGCATTTAGTAATCGGCTGAATGGAGTTAAATGCAAAAACCTTTACGTTCCTCTCGTTGCTCTAAAGAACAGGAAAGTTGAGCTTTGTAGAGCGAAGTTTCATCAGTCAGAGCGACGCTTGTTTCTTATTGATAAAAAGACATCAGACTGATCCCCCACGATGTAAAAGCTTTCATGCCGCGCTGCGATCCATGCGTGGGCAGTGGGCTCATGGGGCGGGTCAGGCTCCTGTGTGTTTAGAGCGAGAGCGAGAGGGAGGAGAGACAAAGAAACTCCCAGTTCTTTGGGTCCGCGCGGGACTGCGTTTGGGTCCGGATCCAGACCGGAGTCCTGACCTGGGGCGTAGAGAGGGTTCATCCAGACAAACAAGCAGGAGTTTTTAATTCAAAAGTTCATTCCATTTGAGTGTGAAATCAGTCAAATCAAAGACAAATACAGGCACAGCACATTTCTCATGAACTGCTCGATCATAACTGAGATGATGAAAAAAATCGATAGTTTTTTCGTCAATATGGCCCACCTCTTGTGTCTTCTTTTATGGCATTTGCTTTCCATGCTGTTAAAAGATATTCCAATAGTTGAGAGTAAACCCGATTTATTCAATGCCACTCAGTCAACAGTCTCATTGCAGATTCTGAACATGTTTGTCCACTGAGCAGCTCACAGTGAAGCCACGAACATTTGGTCAAAGCGGAGGTCATTCTTCTTATCGGCAGCCTCGAGACAGTGAGCAATGACACGGCGTCCAAGAGTCATTGAACACGGCGACGTGTCACAAACCGTCCGTCTCATCCTCACAATGTACGCTCAGCATATACAGTTCCGTCGATACCGCCCGGTCGTCTCACTCCAAAGGCAGCAGAAAGTCTATTTTGCGGCGGAGAGAAGCAGGCGAGTCGTGAACGGGGGAAACGGGCATTTTGTTCACTTTGGGTAAATTGAATCTGTTTCGAACGTTTACCGGTACATTGGACTAATTGAAGAAAAAACCTTTGCATTTCGCTTGGGATTGTGTCAAAAGAGGCTCTTAATCAAAAGGCTGTTTGGTGTCGGTGAATTTGAATGAACGTGACACAGTAAATGTATCTGTTGCTTTTGAAAGATTTGTGGTAAATTTATAAACGGTAATAGCGATCTGCTTTATTTGTCAGTCAGAAATGTTTGGCTTGAGAGACACATAAAGAAACATTTTCCATCCAAATTTGGCTGGTGCCCCTCAATTTCAGTTAGTTAGTTTATTCAGACATTCTCCCAAAGGCCAAAGCAATACAAAAAAATAATTATGTGCATAAAGTCTGAAAAGGGAATGGGCAGTAGCCTGCGATTATAACATCTATATAACCTTGTACATTTACACTTAACATAAAGAGCTGCAAACACCTTAAGCACAACATACAGCAGGGTTCAGAATAAGCGGTATCCCATCGCAAAATGCGACGCAATTTCTCTCAAATGCGATGCATTCGTCAGAAAAAAAGTGTTTGTATCGCAGCTTTTGCGATACAAAAATGTGTGTTCAATTGTACAACCAAAGCGCCTAAAAGTACTAATCACTTGTCAATCGATCGTCAATAACATCATGACACATGTAGAACACTGTGTTGTCATGACGAGTCCCGCTGCAGTCTCAGATCGAGTCTGAAAGTGGGAGGAGCCACGTGCGGTAAAGTTAGCGTCACAGATTTGGACTTCCGAGGTCAATAACTCCTAAACGCAAAAGTCTTTGCAGATCATTCACATGCCAAAATACTCATATTTACACTGCCAAGTGACACAACCTCGTTTTAAAAATCAGATGCGTATTTTGGGCGAAGCGAATTACACTGATCCGAATGTGCAGCCGGAGCTGAGGCGAGTGCTTAGGGACCGTCATCAAATGTGCAGCCGGAGGGGTGACGAGAGTACTTAGGGACCATCATCAAATAGCAAAACGAAAAATGAAATGGAACGTCAAATAGAGCGGTACAATTTGAATAACACATAAAATACACCATGATGAACACTACAGCAACCTTTATTTTACCATCAGAAGCTTAATACCTTTTTTTGTGTGTAATGACAATTAATATGTAAATGAGACTCCTGCAAATAGTCATCTGATTGATGATGATATGGAAGAAAGTTGTAAATAAGGCCATCTGACTTTGTGTTGATTAATTTGTTCAACACTTAATTTTATTTGCAAGTTTTAGTTAAAGAAGAAATGTTTAAAAAGTGTTTAAAAGTTAATTTGTTAAGAGTTTTCTTTAATAGAATGTTTACAAATACATTTAAATAAATGATCGTGTTATATCAATGGAAAATATTGATTGTTAGTCACTTTCGTGTTTTGCTATGCAATTATGAAATTGCTATACAAATTTCGATTGTTTAGCAGCGCCGCTATACAAGTGAAAAATCCTTAATCTGAGCCCTGTACAGTATCCACAATGTCCATGGATTACAACAAGTAAAGTCAGTAAAAGTGTAGCTAAAATAATTGGGTCCTCTGCTAATAATCCTCATTTTCCGTACTCTTTTGATTTGATAAATGTGCTAACGTATCTCCTTTCCCTCTTCTTCATCTTCAGGTAAAGAAATGATCGAGACCTACTTTGACTTCCGCCTGTTCCGCCTGTGGAAGAGTCGCCGACACTCCAAACTCCTGGACTACGACGACCTCTTGTGACCCCGCTGACCTCACGGTGGGCCTGTTGCCGCCCGGTTTCCTCTAGAGTGATCACGCTGCCCCCGCTCTGACAGTCAGGCTTTGGTTGGAGCGCCCCCTAGTGTCGGACGTCCCGCATTGGCCCGGCTTTGAGCTATAGAGCCACGGCGTTCTGATGGGACTGGTCAAGCGTGCTGTAGATCTCCATTACCTTTCCAAGATGGCGGAAAGTGTTAGCGGAGTCGTTAGCTCGTGCTGTCTACCTAGTTTTAGCGTAGATGACGTTGACGCAAGAGTTGAAGGTTCTTTGACATTTGGAGCGGAGACGATTAGTGCTTTTATGTAAATAACAAGTGCTTTCTAGAGCATTAGCGGTTACAAATCCAGCATCTCTTTCCTTATTTACCGTGTGAAACTTTACCTTCATGTGACGCTGTATTGAACACAGCTTTTATAAACATTCAAATTGGTGTAATAGTGTTTCGTACAAACTGTTGTTATAACTCAGGTGAAAATCTACTGTTTGATAAGAAATTATACTTCTAGATTGTCAGGCGACATACTGTAGATGCCACGCCCAAGGTCTTCAACCACATTTACGGTCAGGGATGGTGTTTATCTCGTCATAGCTTTTCAATAAGCTGTAGCCTTTCTGACAGACTCATGCATGTTTATCATAATGTTAGCATTTGCATAGCATTAGCTGTTGGCGAACAGCGGCTCATTCTTAAATACCTGTGTGTTGCATGTAAGAGTTGATTTGTCCTTTTGGAAGCAGACGAATGGCTGGCATCACTCAATATTCAATGTTTATTTTAACAGAGTTTTAACTTGGCTATGTATTATTATATATATGTTTTACCATTAATAAATGGTAATAATTTTGCATATATATTAAATAACAAGACTAGCATCGGATAGGACCTAAATGTCGATTATGAAAAGAATGTTTGTTCTTTTAAAGACCATCGATGCTTCCATATCAGTCAATAACGTTGTCGTAATTTGAGAAAATACCCAAAAGGTATTCAGGGATCTCTCAATTATCAAATCCAACCTGCGCATCCCAAAATATATGTTTAAAATATATATTTACGCCAACCAAGGCCTTGAAATACTAGAAACTATCCAAATGACACGATCACTTTATACTATATGTATATCTTTAAATATGTATATATACACACATATGTATATATATATATATATATATATATATATATATATATATATATATATATATATATATATATATATATATATATGTATATGTACAAGCTATAGCCTAAAACAATATTGTGACAGCCATACATGAAGCCTTCAAGGCTTGTTGCGTTTTTAGTTAGTAATTGTTAACTTTTATAGGAAACGCTTTGGCCATTTGGCTTTTCAATTCCTTTTAAATCATCTAGTCTTATATGGAGTACTGTTCAGGAAGATTATTTATATTAGCCTATTGATAGCAAAATATTCTAATATTATTCCTCAATTACTGTAGGCTAATTATGTATATTTATGACACATAATGTATACAATATAATATATTAACCTTAAAATGTGTTTCACAAACACAGCTTCAGTACTTTAGTCATAACTCTGTTAAGTAGCTAATGTTTGGTCGACCTTCTTATTAAATATCAGTTGGAAAGGGAAAATGGCCGACTCAAGTACATTGTGGACTTTGATCATGTTTAGTGAATTTAGGAAACAAAAACATGCTTCAAAATATGAAGCTTAGTTAATTGGCTGTTCTTTTGCCACTTTGCAATACCTTGCACAATATATGTTTATTGACAATATAAAACTGCCCAGTGGTGTTTCCCTTGAGCCTATAAATGTATTGTCTTTTTGCATAATTATATTACCACTAATGAATAACAGTCAGTTTTTCATATCTAAAGCCATTGGGTGCAGCATTTACGCTAGCACACTTGAATAACTGTAGCGTTACATTCAGTGTCGTGGAAAAGGGGTTGATTAAATATTAAGATGTCATTCATTGTTTTATATATTTAGTTGTTGAGCTCCAGTGCTTGACAGCCTGGATGTAGCGTTTGAATACAATAGTATTATAATAGAGTACATTTATATAGACCGAGCCCGTCTTGTACTTTAGTGTTTATTGTGCTCCCATGATGCATCACTGACCTTGGAGAAAGAACTGACTCGGACATCAAACACCTTTGAACATGGGACACTGAAGGCTTTTGTGGACTTTCATACAGCTTTAACTTGACAGAGAGGCATTATTTGGTCATATCTGAGGTAATATATGAATGAAACCTTCTCTAAAACGATTTCCCAAACGGTCCCGTATCATTGTGAACATTCATTATAGAGGATATATTTTTTTTCTGCAGAGCTAGCTCAAGTATCCTGTCAAATCAACTGTAAAAGCTCAGTATAATGGCTATAAGCGACGCACTAGCATATGAGCTAACTATGTTTGCTAATGCTAATGATTAGCTTGTGTCTTCTCAAGACTTTGACTTTTAAAACGGATCGATAATGAGAAAAAAGGTACAGTTTGATTTTTTGAGGGCTCAGATTTAGTTCTAGTATGTGACTCAGAGGCTGACTTTCACATATGAAAACGTATTTGGTGCTTACTTGGTTTAGAGGGACGCTACACTGTAGAAAAGGTCCATAAAAAGTCCTGACATTTGGAAATAAATGTACTACACAGTGTTTAGTGGCCCAATGATACACAATTAGATACAAGAGTTAAAAGTGGCTTCATACGTGACGATTGCGTCTGCTTATAGTCTTTACACAAGCTTTGAATGAAAGTAAAATCCTATGTGTTTTATCCACATTCTGTAACATGAATGCATATTTCGTGTACGTTTTTTCCTCTTCGTGCATTGTTACCTGTAGTATATTCTAACCTCAAATAGATTTGCTGTGAACACGTAACCTTCTGTAGCAAAATTGATCACATTTTAACATTTCTAATGCACTGTCGGGGGCGCGGTCCCAGTGATCCCAAATGAGTCATTGCTGTATTTTTTTTTTTTACATTTTGTTCTGTTTGATGGGTCAAAAAGGCTCCAAAACAAATACAAATGACATGCAGCACCTCCTAATTGACCAGGTGCAACAACCCATGCCTGGCTTATCCTGCAAACATAAACCCCCCCCGGCCTCACCTGCCATTTCCATCTAATTACGTCTCTATTCACTTGTCCCGACTTCAGCTCACGTTCGCCTAATCCCCCCATGATTAAAGCTCCCTTCTATTGCCACGATAAGGTTACAACAAGAATGGACTGCCGGCTGACGGGGTTAGTAATGACTTTTCTGATCACTAACGCAACAAAGGCTGCCCTCTTGATACCAGCAGGTTCATTATCCACGCCAGAGTCCGTCCGTGGTCTGAGTAGACAAGGAGAAAACCTGAGAGCAAGTGTTTCTGGCAATAAATGAAGACGAGGGGAAAGTTGTTGTCTCCCGAGGAGGCAGGTCCATCAGTCTTGTTCACACTGCAAGCTTTGGTTTTGTATTTTCGCCACCTTTTGATTATGCTGGAGTAGTTTAGTACCACTCCACTGGTTTCAGAGCCTCTATTTGTTAATAAAACATGGGTCATTTTGAGCAAGAGCAAAAATCGAATAAATACATTTTCGCAATTGCTACAAGACATTTATTTCTATGGGCCAGTGTTTCTCAATCTGCTAATGTTTACTTAGAACTATTTAGAGGACATTTTATTGAAATGTTTGCCCTTCCTTGAGTAAACCGTCTGTGGCAATGATGTATTTTTACTTAAGTTAACCTGGTTTAGCCCTAATTTAGATAAAATTGTCCTTTTATTGACCCAGTTTAGATCTGGTGGTTCTCAGAAAGTCTAATCTTTTCTTTCCTCATTGGCCAAGGCCTGTTTAAACATAATCATTTTGGCTAATTTGAACTAGAAGTAGGATTTTGAAAAAGTAAATTCCTCTTGTACGATGCAATAAGTAATTTCAGATTAACTATTCTCTACTACACACTTTCAGCACAGGCCACGCCCAAAGAGCTGGCAATGTGAACAACATTCTCATTGATTACTGCTGCTTTAAGGTCGGACATTATTAGGGCCCTTCATCTTCTTTCTAATAAAAGACCTCGGGACTGAATAAGAGCGGGATGAGCGGAAAGCCTTGGCGAGTACCATTGATTCTCCAGTCTAGTCTTTTTACCACTTTTTGATGAAAATTGAAATATTTTGGGAGTTCTTATCAATGTCTTCTCGTGTTTGTGATGTTACGATTGGCATTTTTCAGGATCTGCATGTCATGTTGTCTCTTGCCCAAGAATAGGCCTGGGACAATTTTGAAATTCTGCGTCACGAGAAAAATGGGGGGGGGGGAATTAACCCTTATATCACAATGAGTATTTATTATTTTAATGTGATTAATAAAGTTTCTCATGGGTAATTTGGTGTTCAAACAGCAATGGTAGGAATGTACTTTGTCGTAAGTGAAAACATCATGGATAAATGCATTTTTTTGCATAATGTTATACTGGTGATTGTCTTTGTTGCTGATTATCGCGATTATACAAACTGTACAACAAACGATTATTGTCTTCTCTTTTTAATCACGATTAGCGTTATCATTATTGTTTATTGTCCCATCCATTCTGCCACGTACTGATTACTGTGACTTAAAAAGCACTATTCATTACAGAGTCGGAGAGCAACATGATGTACAAACTCTGATGTCATCATAAATTAAACCAGTAAAAGGAATATTCATTTGCCAAGTAAACAAATTATTAATCAGAAGAACAATTAAGGCGAGACGCTGCAGGTGAATAGGGAACAAACTTAAATTTAGATATCAAATATACAGTATATATCAAAATCGCAAAAACATCTTCTTCTATAGATTAACTACTTAAATTAAAATGATAATTTAAAAACATATTTCCACATATTTGTGCCATCCAAATAAAAATGAAAAAGGGTGGAGCCAGGTTTAAACTTCTTACTTCATTTTGTTTATATGTTAGATTTTTTTTATGTTACAGAGGAGATTTTTGGGGATATTATAATTCTTTTTTTTAAATAAACAAGACCTTAAGTTTAATTTTGCTACTTTATATATATATATTTTTTTTTATGTTAAAACGTAAATAAATCAGGCCTTTAATTTGATGTGAACAAATCCTTCTGCCAAAATCTCATTAAGTCCACGATTGTAAAGTTTGGAGCGTGCAGTGCTAATTTAAGGAGGGGGGGGGGTATTTACAGACAGGGGGGGACAACACGTACAATACACATTAATATACAAATAAAATGAACAAGACAGAAGAAGTAGAGAGAAAAATATGGGGATGTAACAGGGGGTAGAAGTGTAGGCAATGGGGTAGAGGAGGCTAGGGGTAGGGGAGGTCATAGGCTTAGGTGAAGAGGTATGTTTTTAGGCGGGATTTGAATGTTGTGAGTGAGGGAGAGTGGCGGACAGGTTGGGGGAGGGAGTTCCAGAGTCGGGGTGCTGTTCGGGAGAATGCTCTGTCGCCAAAAGTTTTGAGTCGGGATGTTGGTGCAGCCAGGGTGAGAGAGGAGGAGGATCGGAGAGCTCGGGAGGGGCGGTGGGGGATGAGGAGGTCAGACAGGTAGGGGGGGCAAGGTGGTGAAGAGCTTTGAAGGTGAGGAGGAGTATTTTAAAGTTTATGCGCTGCTTGATGGGGAGCCAGTGGAGAGAGCGGAGAACGGGAGTGATGTGATCACGGGACCGGGTGTGGGTGAGGAGGCGGGCAGCGGAGTTTTGGACCATTTGGAGTCTATGGAGGGAATGGGAGGAGATGCCAGTGAGGAGGGAGTTGCAGTAGTCAAGGCGGGAGGAGATGAAGGCATGGATGAGGGATTCAGCAGCGGGGAGGGTGAGGCAGTGTCGGATTTTGGCGATGCGGCGGAGGTGGAAGTATGAGGTCTTGACGATGTGGCTGACATGGGGAGTGAAGGAGAGGGTGGGGTCCATGATGACACCGAGATTGCGTACCAGGGTAGAGGGGGTGATGGTCGAGGTGTCGATGCTGAGTGAAAAGGGACCAGTTTTATTGAGAGTGGATTTGGTGCCAATGAGGAGGAGCTCTGTTTTGTCACTGTTCAGTTTGAGGAAGTTGAGAGTGAGCCATGATTTTATTGTAGAGATGCAGGCTTCGATGTGGCTGAGGGGAGGGTTTTGGGTGGATTTGGTGGTGAGGTATATCTGGGTTTCGTCAGCGTAGCAGTGAAAGTCCAGGTTGAGTTGGCGGAGGATGTGACCAAGGGGGAAGATGTAGCAGATGAAGAGGAGGGGGCCGAGGACTGAGCCCTGGGGGACCCCCTGCGTTACTGGGGAGAGGGTGGATGAGTGACCGGAGAGGGAAATGAACTCTTGCCTGTTGGTGAGGTAGGATGTGAGCCAGTCAAGTGCAGAGCCCTCAACACCCAGTTGGCGCAGCCTTTGTAGGAGGATGGAATGGTTTATAGTGTCAAAGGCTGCGCTGAGGTCTAGTAGTAACAGGATGTTGAGGGCCCTGGAGTCTGCAGAGGTGAGGAGATCGTTGAGTACTTTGACCAGGGCTGTTTCAGTGCTGTGAAGTGGGCGGAAGCCAGATTGGAGGGGTTCATAGAGGTTGTTTGACTGGAGGTGGGTGTGAAGTTGGGCGGCGACGATGCATATTTATGTGCAGACTGGACAATGTGGTGAATCCAGGTGAAAGCTTAAATGAGTTTTGCCCGGAGTGTCTCGCCTTAATCGCTTAAAGTTAATCAAATGTAACTTTAAACTCTGCCAAACGAAAAACTTTGACAACCAAAATAAGGGACTATTTCAGTCTCCAAAAGCATAATTACACGGAACGACGACCTCCCACAGTGCAGAGCGTTTTGACAGTGATTGTTTCGTTACCGTCTCGATCATTTTGCCCCGGGCCCGCTGCGAGTCGAGCTCAACGTGATGAGGAAGACTGATTGGCCTGACAGTTGCGTCCTGATTCAGATTTAGACGGATGTAGTGCTTCATCAACCTGTTACGTTGTTAGACATTCCTCTTCATGTCCTGTTGACTAAAATGTTGAATAAATAATAGCCATTACAATGACGATATGCGTGGTGTCTTTTTTTTATTTTGGGAATTTTTGAACAGGTGCAATAAGTAACATTTCTGTTCAGGGTCCGCCACCTGCTCTTCCTCACGCTGATACTTTCACAGTATGACATGAAACGTACAGTGTATAACATTTGTTTTATTGAAAGTGCATTAGAAGTTCGCAATATTTTTACATGTAGATAATATTGCAAATGTCCTTTTATTGAGTGTATCATTTAGAGTAAGAAAATGCGACAATAAGAGACGGTTAAAGAATAAAAATAAGGGTATAAGGTGATATTTTTGCACGTTTGTGATTCATTTCACATTTGTCTGATAATTAAACCTCAACTAATAAGTTTAAAGACGAGTTTAAAGACATGTCGTAACACATTTCTCATAATATTGTCTGTCTCGTTATCATGACTCTTGACATATTCATTTTTGTCAAATCATTAACTCCTTTACCTCCTCCGTTGACATATTAATGAATCTTTCAAGCGTTAGAAGTGAAAGATTGGCTGAATAGTTTGTACTTTTGCCTCTCGACAAGGTCCTGTGTCCGATCTTTGGTCTTTTGAGTGATTTTTGCGATTTGTCCTGTTATTTGCATGTTTTTAGAGACTGTAACAAGAGGAGAGAGTTTAAAACGGACTAGTATTGGATCATGCTCGGTGGCGCAGTGGTTGAGGGCGCTGGACATGTGCAGTGATGGGCCAAATGAAGAGTTGGAAGTCACGTGACGTAGGCCTCAGTTTGTGTGAAAACAGAACAATAACTGATCATGAAAACTGTATATGTGAACATTAAACATTTAATACATCAGTACAAGCTGGTACATAACATCTCTCCTGTTGAGGTGATAATGTATTGTGCACTTTGTGTCTCCATCTCAATATATAAATAAACTAAACTACTCTTGAAAACCCTGAAAAATGACTTTTGCAAAATGTGAACACAAAACAAAAAATATCTCACGTGGCAATTTCATCTGTTCATGCAAGCGAACGTCACATATCACGAAAACCGTTAAGCGATGAGTTTTTACTGTGCCTTAAAACTCCAAATAATTTCACAAATGTTGCCTGAAAGGCGTCGGTTCGTGCCAATACCGTCTCACAGAGCCGTCAGCGCAGATATCAGAGCTTTTGAACGGCTTTTTATGTCTTTACACCGACTTGTAAAGGTCAAAAACCTTCATCAAAGAAATCAAAGTAAGCACTAAAAGCTCAAAACCACTTAGAAACATATTTAATATTTAGTGCGGCGCCATTACCACACACAGGGAACGTTTCAGTCACTTACAAACAATTTTTCAGAACATTTTTGAAGTCCATTATGCTTGACCTGTGCTAATCCCCAATGCTAATCATGTGTTAGCATTTTATACATTACTCGCTTACAAAGCCATAGTCATTTGCGTTTTAAAATGCAGCTGACCTTTTGTACGATGTGATTTGTTGTTGTGTAAATGTCAGAACCACGACAGTAAAGATTAGGACTCTTCTGATATTTGAGCAGTTTATGCAGATTTTCTTTGCACTTTACATTATCGACCAAAATCAAGATGGCCGTGTGTGTGTTCTATTCCGGTCTGGTCACATGGAGGAGGCAAATGTGGACTTTGACTTCTGCAGGAAAGAACGAGACAGAGACAATGGTCTGTTTTATCACCAGGCGGGAACATCGTATTGTTGGAGCCTGAAATACAGAATAACAAGGCCTGGTTTCTGTATCTGAGACAGGAATAATCACTGGTGTAAATATGCAGATTGTTGTGGTTGACTAAATATTATTGTCTGTAAATCATCAAGTTCAAAATTTGTGGATTTGCATTTTGGACATTTCTGATCAAAACCACATAAAGTAAATTCACTTTATTTGACATTTCAGTATGAAACAGGAATTCTAAATTGTACTACAGGTTCTGGTTGTAAAAAAAACAAAAAAGGTATGAATTTTATGCCCATTTTAGAATGTTTATTTACAAAAATGGACACCTAAACCTACAAATGAACCTGAAGAAGAAAATATATGGACTGGAAAAAAGATGTATACATTGATACTAGTGTAGCAAAATGTTGTGAATTTTCAAAGTTGGGTCAAATGTATAAGATAATTATTGTTAACAGGAATAAACTGAGAATAAATTGTGAATTAACACTGGGAGTGATGTACAGACACATAACCAACTGAATTTACTCTTGTTTAAATATCTGTGTTTTCACGAGAAACAATCCACAAAGGTGTCATGTCCAGATATGACCACTAGGGCTTTAGGAGGACGGTTTGGTGACTTTTCCAAACAAATGCCCCTCATTAGTCGAGTCAAGTTAAACACTGAGACTGAAGATGGGATAATTAGGCCTGACGTCACTGAGAAGTGACGAAGTTTAAACACCTTTTAGTTTGAACTGTTAACTCCGCCCACCTCTCTACGTCTCTGGTACCCTGATTTGTTTGTTTAAACCCAACTAAATTATGTATTTCTCATCTATCGTGACTAGAATGAATTAAATCAGGCACAGGTCCTTAAATTGCAGTAGTTGATGGAGGGTTTAGTTATCAAAAGAAGAAGAAATGGCTCTATAATCTGGCATTCAGCAAAAATATCTGCTGAACATATGATGGTTTATGTGTATTATTTTTCATTTTGGAAATTTCCAGTGCAAAAATTCCCATGGGAAATGTTTGCAACCGGAATAAGATTAGATCAGAGTTGCAATGTTCAAGCGCAGCAGGAGAATAGACACATGTAATAAAAACTAAAAATCGAACAGAATGCATGCAATAATGTATTTCTATATTTAAACACAGCTCGTCACCTGTCCCATCATGCACTGCTGTGTCATGGCAGCGAGGCAGAGGACTTACAGTAAAGCCTGAGGAGGGAATACTTGATGAGCGGCTGATGTCACTCGAAGAGCAGCTCTGCAGGAACAGGACTGTGCTCCGGGAATGTGGGACATGTTCTCCAGGAAGGAACGAGGAGGAATGAGAAGAAAGAGAAGGAACGAGGAGGAATGAGAAGAAAGAGAAGGAATGAGGAGGAAAGAGAAGGAATGAGAAGGAACGAGGAGGAATGAGAAGGAATGAGAGGAAAGAGAAGGAAAGAGAAGGAATGAGAAGAAAGAGAAGGAATGAGATGGAATGAGAAGGAAAGAGATGGAATGAGAAGAAAAGAGAAGGACAGAGAAGGAATGAGAAGGAAAGAGAAGGAATAACAAGGAAAGAAGGAAAGAGAAGGACAGAGAAGGAAAGAGAAGGAATAAGAAGGAAAGAAGGAATGAGAAGGACAGAGAAGGAAAGAGAAGGAATAAGAAGGAAAGAAGGAATGAGAAGGAAAGAGAAGGACAGAGAAGGAATGAGGAGGAATGAGAAGGAATGAGAAGAAAGAGAAGAAAAGAGATGGAATGAGAAGAAAAGAGAAGGAATGAGAGGAAATAGAAGGAATGAGAGGAAAGAGAAGGAATAACAAGGAAAGAAGGAAAAAGAAGGAATGAGAAGGACAGAGAAGGAACGAGAAGGACAGAGAAGACATTGGACTGTTTTCATCTGGAGAAATGTGACTTTTTCAGGAAGTAATCAAATCTAAAATGACTGGAGCCACTAAAGATGAGCGTGCTGGTGATCTGGTGGTTCACTGCTGAATGTAGACAATAGGACGGACACATTGTTTCATTTATCTATTTGACCACCGGCTTGTCTCCATGGAGATGCTCAAGGTAGATACATTTACTCAGTTACATTTACTTGAGTAATGAAGCCCGCGTAAATTCACCACATCTGCGTTGACCACCATGCCAGGGCACGTCTCCCCGTGGCACCTCCTCTGCTCCCAATCAGCGCACAGGCGGTCTCATTTTGAACCCTGATGCAGTTGGCTCGACCACTTCAGACCGTACTGCGACCCACCACCTCCCCTCCTCCTCCTCTGCATCCCTCTCATCCTAATCATCCTCTCTACCTTCTCACCACATCTACCACCACCAGTCTCCGGGCCCTGGAGAGTGTCCATGACCCGCCGGGGTCTGAGCGCCAAATAACCCAAGTAATAAAGCTTACTAAATGGTCCTTTCTGAGTCTCTCCAGGGTGAAATGTTTTGAAGAAATTGTACTTTGTTTGAAGTAACTGTGCAACTCGAGGAAAAGTGTCAGTTTTTTCGTCTCTTTTTGAGCCTTCGTTATGCTTTTGTTCTTCCAATTAAATTCACTTTAAACTATTAAACAACTATAATCTGATTTTACGTCCAGACAGTTACTCATTTAAAATTTCAGACTACTTGACCTACCTCTGGTTACACAGCATGGCTTTAAACATATCTCCATGGAGACAAGCAAGTGACACCACCAGGCCAAGTTACAGGTCAGAGCTGTGGAGAGGCGGTGCATGTTTTTTTGTGCGTATAACTGAATAAGTTCAACATTATACTTTTATATTATATATTTTATGTTTTATGGTTTGTTATCTTTTGGATAACACATAAAAAGTGAAGGTATAACAAAATAGATCATCCGAAATGTTTGCAGTTTTTCTAGATTTGACTTTATTCTAGACTTTATGAAATCACCTTGTGGAAATGCAGTGTTGGCTTTGACACGTGACACTCTCGTTCCTCACGACGCCGCTCTGACACTGATTTGAAGGTTAATTGGGTTGAACTTCATCTCCACATCACTCGTGTCGGATCAGTGGGAGGAGCCTGAAGCTAGCGCAGCCAAACGCAGAATAAAAACACACCAGGACGAGTGCGCGGATGACATCACTGTTTACGAGGTCCTCTTGCTCTCAGCCGCCGAAAACACTGCATTTTCCGCATTGTGACGTCAAAATAAGAGATCTTCTGCTTTATTTTGAGTGCATAAATCATCACCATCCCTAAATCGTGTTTGTTACTACAGCGTGCCACGGTAATCCCCTTTGTTGCCAGTAGATAACGGTAACACCAGCACAGATGCGGGAGCACAACAGACTAGGCATTATTTTACATTCTAAAACATGAGACGCCAAAGCGGAGGCGCTGGGGAAAATGTTAAAATGACAATAACAAATAAATAATGCGTAAAATGTGTCTTTAAGATTTTTTCCGATTTTCCTGCAGTGTCTTTAATCTTACTTTTTGAAGGTTTTCAGTGGGAAGCAGTTGTGGAGGGAGTGTTCCGTGTCAAATTTAAGGTTTTTATTGTCCCCAAATGTGTCCTCTGCCTTCAGCGCCACCGACTGGAGAAAACCTGTGCTGTCAATCTTGATTTCAAACGAGAGCAGCTTTGGAGAAACAGCCGATCGAGCAAATCAGTTATCGCAAAACATTGTATATTTTTCCCCGTGTCCGTCAGAAACCTGCAACTGAAGCGTTTCAAATCAGCCATTCGGTCATTTTTCCCTTAATTTTGGTCCTCCTGAGTCTTTGTTGGGCTGTGACAGACGCTCGGTCACCTGTGGCTGGACCTTTTGGCTCGTGGCGGGATGAGCCTTTTCATTTGTAAGATGGAGCTGGTTTTATGGGGCTGTGGAGCAGATGGTGGTCTGACGTTCTGCTCCCCGTTCAGCGTTTGGGGAACAGATCCACCTGCACCGTAATGATGTCAACACAAAAAGGATCGCATTACAGCCGCATTAAAACTGAGAATTAGGATTGTATTAAATCTGTTTTATGTCAACTTTAATTAGCCTTAATGACGCATGAACAAGTTTATTAAGAATGATTCAGGCCGAGTAACTATTAATTAAGGGATTAGCTTTAGGGTTTTTAGTAAGAAGTACGTTTTTTTGTTTAGTTTTTAGCAATAAAACAAATGAATTAACTGCTTTAATAAATCGGTTTAATGCCATACTGTGGAACATTTCAGGCAAACCAACAACATATCTACAGCCACGTTCCGACCGGTTTATTTTGGAGTGGATTGGGACGCTCTGAAAAGTGAATCATGCTGAGGGGGTGTGGCCAGCTTTTGGCTCCTGAAACACTTTAGCTCAAGAAGATAGCAGATTCTAGGGAAAACAAAATGGAAAAAAGCAGTTTAAATAAAAAAATAATGTATCACTAAATACTGACTTGACCAGGGCCTTATGGACTCGAGCCGATGTTGGAAACCCCCAAAATGTTACATGGTACATCTTTAATTTCTATTTTGTTGGTTTATTCTTCCAAAAAAATCTTTTCCACGTCTTCCCAGATCTCCTCCCGTTGGGCCTGATGTTGTTGGGCCTGATGTTGGGCCTGATGTTGGTCCTGATGTTGGACCTGATGTTGGACCTGATGTTGGTCCTGACGTTGGACCTGATGTTGGGCCTGATGTTGGGGCTGAAGTTGGGCCTGATGTTGGTCCTGATGTTGGTCCTGATGTTGGACCTGATGTTGGTCCTGATGTTGGTCCTGACGTTGGACCTGATGTTGGGCCTGATGTTGGTCCTGACGTTGGACCTGATGTTGGGCCTGATGTTGCATCTGACGTTGGACCTGATGTTGGGCCTGATGTTGGGGCTGACGTTGGGCCTGATGTTGGTCCTGATGTTGGTCCTGATGTTGGTCCTGATGTTGGACCTGATGTTGGTCCTGATGTTGGTCCTGACGTTGGACCTGATGTTGGTCCTGATGTTGGGCCTGACGTTGGGCCTGATGTTGGGCCTGATGTTGGTCCTGATGTTGGGCCTGACGTTAGGCCTGATGTTGGGCCTGATGTTGGGGCTGACGTTGGGCCTGATGTTGGGCCTGATGTTGGGGCCTGGTGATGTTGGGCCTGATGTTGGTCCTGATGTTGGGCCTGATGTTGGGGCCTGGTGATGTTGGGCCAGATGTTGGTCCTGATGTTGGTCCTGATGTTGGTCCTGATGTTGGTCCTGATGTTGGGCCTGATGTTGGTCCTGATGTTGGGCCTGATGTTGGGCCTGATGTTGGTCCTGATGTTGGGCCTGACGTTGGGCCTGACGTTGGTCCTGATGTTGGTCCTGATGTTGGGCCTGATGTTGGTCCTGATGTTGGGCCTGATGTTGGTCCTGATGTTGGGCCTGATGTTGGTCCTGATGTTGGGCCTGACGTTGGGCCTGATGTTGGTCCTGACGTTGGGCCTGATGTTGGTCCTGATGTTGGTCCTGATGTTGGGGCTGATGTTGGTCCTGATGTTGGTCCTGATGTTGGTCCTGATGTTGGGGCTGATGTTGGTCCTGATGTTGGTCCTGATGTTGGTCCTGATGTTGGTCCTGATGTTGGGGCTGATGTTGGTCCTGATGTTGGCCTGATGTTGTCCTGATGTTGGGGCTGATGTTGGTCCTGACGTTGGTCCTGATGTTGGGCCTGATGTTGGTCCTGATGTTGGTCCTGATGTTGGGGCTGATGTTGGTCCTGACGTTGGGCCTAACGTTGGGCCTGACGTTGGGCCTGACGTTGGTCCTGACGTTGGGCCTGATGTTGGTCCTGATGTTGGGCCTGATGTTGGTCCTGATGTTGGTCCTGATGTTGGGCCTGATGTTGGTCCTGATGTTGGGCCTGATGTTGGACCTGATGTTGGACCTGATGTTGGACCTGATGTTGGTCCTGACGTTGGACCTGATGTTGGGCCTGATGTTGGGGCTGACGTTGGGCCTGATGTTGGTCCTGATGTTGGTCCTGATGTTGGACCTGATGTTGGTCCTGATGTTGGTCCTGACGTTGGACCTGATGTTGGGGCTGACGTTGGGCCTGATGTTGGTCCTGATGTTGGTCCTGATGTTGGTCCTGATGTTGGACCTGACGTTGGTCCTGATGTTGGTCCTGACGTTGGACCTGATGTTGGTCCTGATGTTGGGCCTGACGTTGGGCCTGATGTTGGGCCTGATGTTGGTCCTGATGTTGGGCCTGACGTTAGGCCTGATGTTGGGCCTGATGTTGGGGCTGACGTTGGGCCTGATGTTGGGCCTGATGTTGGGGCCTGGTGATGTTGGGCCTGATGTTGGTCCTGATGTTGGGCCTGATGTTGGGGCCTGGTGATGTTGGGCCTGATGTTGGTCCTGATGTTGGTCCTGATGTTGGGCCTGATGTTGGTCCTGATGTTGGGCCTGATGTTGGTCCTGATGTTGGGCCTGATGTTGGGCCTGATGTTGGTCCTGATGTTGGGCCTGACGTTGGGCCTGACGTTGGTCCTGATGTTGGGCCTGATGTTGGTCCTGATGTTGGTCCTGATGTTGGGCCTGATGTTGGTCCTGATGTTGGGCCTGATGTTGGTCCTGATGTTGGGCCTGATGTTGGGCCTGATGTTGGTCCTGATGTTGGGCCTGACGTTGGGCCTGATGTTGGTCCTGACGTTGGGCCTGATGTTGGTCCTGATGTTGGTCCTGATGTTGGGGCTGATGTTGGTCCTGATGTTGGTCCTGATGTTGGGGCTGATGTTGGTCCTGATGTTGGTCCTGATGTTGGTCCTGATGTTGGTCCTGATGTTGGGGCTGATGTTGGTCCTGATGTTGGCCTGATGTTGGTCCTGATGTTGGGGCTGATGTTGGTCCTGACGTTGGTCCTGATGTTGGGCCTGATGTTGGTCCTGATGTTGGTCCTGATGTTGGGGCTGATGTTGGTCCTGACGTTGGGCCTAACGTTGGGCCTGACGTTGGGCCTGACGTTGGTCCTGACGTTGGGCCTGATGTTGGTCCTGATGTTGGGCCTGATGTTGGTCCTGATGTTGGTCCTGATGTTGGGCCTGATGTTGGTCCTGATGTTGGGCCTGATGTTGGACCTGATGTTGGACCTGATGTTGGACCTGATGTTGGTCCTGACGTTGGACCTGATGTTGGGCCTGATGTTGGGGCTGACGTTGGGCCTGATGTTGGTCCTGATGTTGGTCCTGATGTTGGACCTGATGTTGGTTCCGATGTTGGTCCTGACGTTGGACCTGATGTTGGGCCTGATGTTGGTCCTGACGTTGGACCTGATGTTGGGCCTGATGTTGGGGCTGACGTTGGGCCTGATGTTGGTCCTGATGTTGGTCCTGATGTTGGTCCTGATGTTGGTCCTGACGTTGGACCTGATGTTGGTCCTGATGTTGGGCCTGACGTTGGGCCTGATGTTGGGCCTGATGTTGGGCCTGATGTTGGGCCTGACGTTAGGCCTGACGTTAGGCCTGATGTTGGGCCTGATGTTGGGGCTGACGTTGGGCCTGATCTTGGGCCTGATGTTGGGGCCTGGTGATGTTGGGCCTGATGTTGGTCCTGATGTTGGGCCTGATGTTGGGGCCTGGTGATGTTGGGCCTGATGTTGGTCCTGATGTTGGTCCTGATGTTGGGCCTGATGTTGGTCCTGATGTTGGGCCTGATGTTGGGCCTGATGTTGGTCCTGATGTTGGGCCTGACGTTGGGCCTGATGTTGGTCCTGATGTTGGTCCTGATGTTGGGCCTGATGTTGGTCCTGATGTTGGGCCTGATGTTGGTCCTGATGTTGGGCCTGATGTTGGTCCTGATGTTGGGCCTGACGTTGGGCCTGATGTTGGTCCTGACGTTGGGCCTGATGTTGTTGGGCCTGATGTTGGGGCTGATGTTGGTCCTGATGTTGGTCCTGATGTTGGGGCTGATGTTGGTCCTGATGTTGGCCTGATGTTGGTCCTGATGTTGGGGCTGATGTTGGTCCTGACGTTGGTCCTGATGTTGGGCCTGATGTTGGTCCTGATGTTGGTCCTGATGTTGGGGCTGATGTTGGTCCTGACGTTGGGCCTAACGTTGGGCCTGACGTTGGGCCTGACGTTGGTCCTGACGTTGGGCCTGATGTTGGTCCTGATGTTGGGCCTGATGTTGGTCCTGATGTTGGTCCTGATGTTGGGCCTGATGTTGGTCCTGATGTTGGGCCTGATGTTGGACCTTATGTTGGACCTGATGTTGGACCTGATGTTGGTCCTGACGTTGGACCTGATGTTGGGCCTGATGTTGGGGCTGACGTTGGGCCTGATGTTGGTCCTGATGTTGGACCTGATGTTGGTCCTGATGTTGGTCCTGACGTTGGACCTGATGTTGGGCCTGATGTTGGTCCTGACGTTGGACCTGATGTTGGGCCTGATGTTGCGTCTGACGTTGGACCTGATGTTGGGCCTGATGTTGGGGCTGACGTTGGGCCTGATGTTGGTCCTGATGTTGGTCCTGATGTTGGTCCTGATGTTGGACCTGATGTTGGTCCTGATGTTGGTCCTGACGTTGGACCTGATGTTTGTCCTGATGTTGGGCCTGACGTTGGGCCTGATGTTGGGCCTGATGTTGGTCCTGATGTTGGGCCTGACGTTAGGCCTGATGTTGGGCCTGATGTTGGGGCTGACGTTGGGCCTGATCTTGGGCCTGATGTTGGGGCCTGGTGATGTTGGGCCTGATGTTGGTCCTGATGTTGGTCCTGATGTTGGACCTGATGTTGGTCCTGATGTTGGTCCTGACGTTGGACCTGATGTTGGGCCTGATGTTGGTCCTGACGTTGGACCTGATGTTGGGCCTGATGTTGCGTCTGACGTTGGACCTGATGTTGGGCCTGATGTTGGGCCTGACGTTGGGCCTGATGTTGGTCCTGATGTTTGTCCTGATGTTGGTCCTGACGTTGGACCT
The DNA here is from genome assembly GCF_026437365.1 of Eucyclogobius newberryi. NCBI lineage: Eukaryota > Metazoa > Chordata > Actinopteri > Gobiiformes > Gobiidae > Eucyclogobius > Eucyclogobius newberryi. The sequence goes on along the minus strand of NW_027316278.1, from coordinate 32,100,417 downwards.
GATGTTGGTCCTGATGTTGGGCCTGACGTTGGGCCTGATGTTGGGCCTGATGTTGGGCCTGATGTTGGGCCTGACGTTAGGCCTGACGTTAGGCCTGATGTTGGGCCTGATGTTGGGGCTGACGTTGGGCCTGATCTTGGGCCTGATGTTGGGGCCTGGTGATGTTGGGCCTGATGTTGGTCCTGATGTTGGGCCTGATGTTGGGGCCTGGTGATGTTGGGCCTGATGTTGGTCCTGATGTTGGTCCTGATGTTGGGCCTGATGTTGGTCCTGATGTTGGGCCTGATGTTGGGCCTGATGTTGGTCCTGATGTTGGGCCTGACGTTGGGCCTGATGTTGGTCCTGATGTTGGGCCTGATTTTGGTCCTGATGTTGGTCCTGATGTTGGGCCTGATGTTGGTCCTGATGTTGGGCCTGATGTTGGTCCTGATGTTGGGCCTGATGTTGGGCCTGATGTTGGTCCTGATGTTGGGCCTGACGTTGGGCCTGATGTTGGTCCTGACGTTGGGCCTGATGTTGGTCCTGATGTTGGGGCTGATGTTGGTCCTGATGTTGGTCCTGATGTTGGTCCTGATGTTGGTCCTGATGTTGGTCCTGATGTTGGGGCTGATGTTGGTCCTGACGTTGGGCCTAACGTTGGGCCTGACGTTGGGCCTGACGTTGGTCCTGACGTTGGGCCTGATGTTGGTCCTGATGTTGGGCCTGATGTTGGTCCTGATGTTGGTCCTGATGTTGGGCCTGATGTTGGTCCTGATGTTGGGCCTGATGTTGGACCTTATGTTGGACCTGATTTTGGACCTGATGTTGGTCCTGACGTTGGACCTGATGTCTGGCCTGATGTTCGTACTGACGTTGGGCCTGATGTTGGTCCTGATGTTGGTCCTGATGTTGGACCTGATGTTGGTCCTGATGTTGGTCCTGACGTTGGACCTGATGTTGGGCCTGATGTTGGTCCTGACGTTGGACCTGATGTTGGGCCTGATGTTGCGTCTTACGTTGGACCTGATGTTGGGCCTGATGTTGGGGCTGACGTTGGGCCTGATGTTGGTCCTGATGTTGGTCCTGATGTTGGTCCTGATGTTGGACCTGATGTTGGTCCTGATGTTGGTCCTGACGTTGGACCTGATGTTGGTCCTGATGTTGGGCCTGACGTTGGGCCTGATGTTGGGCCTGATGTTGGTCCTGATGTTGGGCCTGACGTTAGGCCTGATGTTGGGACTGATGTTGGGGCTGACGTTGGGCCTGATCTTGGGCCTGATGTTGGGGCCTGGTGATGTTGGGCCTGATGTTGGTCCTGATGTTGGGCCTGATGTTGGGGCCTGGTGATGTTGGGCCTGATGTTGGTCCTGATGTTGGTCCTGATGTTGGGCCTGATGTTGGTCCTGATGTTGGGCCTGATGTTGGGCCTGATGTTGGTCCTGATGTTGGGCCTGACGTTGGGCCTGATGTTGGTCCTGATGTTGGGCCTGATGTTGGTCCTGATGTTGGTCCTGATGTTGGGCCTGATGTTGGTCCTGATGTTGGGCCTGATGTTGGTCCTATGTTGGGCCTGATGTTGGGCCTGATGTTGGTCCTGATGTTGGGCCTGACGTTGGGCCTGATGTTGGTCCTGACGTTGGGCCTGATGTTGGTCCTGATGTTGGTCCTGATGTTGGGGCTGATGTTGGTCCTGATGTTGGTCCTGATGTTGGTCCTGATGTTGGGGCTGATGTTGGTCCTGATGTTGGGGCTGATGTTGGTCCTGATGTTGGTCCTGATGTTGGGGCTGATGTTGGTCCTGATGTTGGCCTGATGTTGGTCCTGATGTTGGGGCTGATGTTGGTCCTGACGTTGGTCCTGATGTTGGGCCTGATGTTGGTCCTGATGTTGGTCCTGATGTTGGGGCTGATGTTGGTCCTGACGTTGGGCCTGACGTTGGTCCTGACGTTGGGCCTAACGTTGGGGCTGACATTGGGCCTGATGTTGGGCCTGATGTTGAGCCTGATGTTGGGCCTGATGTTGTTGGGCCTGACGTTGGTCCTGACGTTGGGCCTGATGTTGGGGCTGACGTTGGGGCTGATGTTGGGCCTGATGTTGGGCCTGATGATGTTGGGCCTGATGTTGGGCCTGGTGTCGGGCCTGATGTTAGGCGTGATGTTGGGCCTGACGTGGGGCCTGATGTTGTTGGGCCTGATGTTGGGCCTGATGTTGGGCCTGATGTTGGGCCTGATGTTGGGCCTGATGTTGGTCCTGATGTTGGGCCTGATGTTGGTTCTGATGTTGGTCCTGATGTTGGGCCTGATGTTGGTCCTGATGTTGGGCCTGATGTTGGTCCTGATGTTGGACCTGATGTTGGGCCTGATGTTGGTCCTGATGTTGGGCCTGATGTTGGTCCTGATGTTGGTCCTGATGTTGGGGCTGATGTTGGTCCTGATGTTGGTCCTGATGTTGGTCCTGATGTTGGGCCTGATGTTGGTCCTGATGTTGGTCCTGATGTTGGGGCTGATGTTGGTCCTGATGTTGGTCCTGATGTTGGTCCTGATGTTGGGCCTGATGTTGGTCCTGATGTTGGTCCTGATGTTGGGGCTGATGTTGGTCCTGACGTTGGGCCTGATGTTGGTCCTGATGTTGGGCCTGATGTTGGTCCTGATGTTGGTCCTGATGTTGGGGCTGATGTTGGTCCTGATGTTGGTCCTGATGTTGGTCCTGATGTTGGGGCTGATGTTGGTCCTGATGTTGGGGCTGATGTTGGTCCTGATGTTGGGGCTGATGTTGGTCCTGATGTTGGGGCTGATGTTGGTCCTGATGTTGGCCTGATGTTGGTCCTGATGTTGGGGCTGATGTTGGTCCTGACGTTGGTCCTGATGTTGGGCCTGATGTTGGTCCTGATGTTGGTCCTGATGTTGGGGCTGATGTTGGTCCTGATGTTGGCCTGATGTTGGTCCTGATGTTGGGGCTGATGTTGGTCCTGACGTTGGTCCTGATGTTGGGCCTGATGTTGGTCCTGATGTTGGTCCTGATGTTGGGGCTGATGTTGGTCCTGACGTTAGGCCTGACGTTGGGCCTGACGTTGGGCCTGACGTTGGTCCTGACGTTGGGCCTGATGTTGGGGCTGACGTTGGGCCTGATGTTGGGCCTGATGTTGAGCCTGATGTTGGGCCTGATGTTGTTGGGCCTGACGTTGGTCCTGACGTTGGGCCTGATGTTGGGGCTGACGTTGGGGCTGATGTTGGGCCTGATGTTGAGCCTGATGTTGGGCCTGATGTTGGGCCTGATGATGTTGGGCCTGATGTTGGGCCTGATGTCGGGCCTGATGTTAGGCCTGATGTTGGGCCTGATGTTGTTGGGCCTGATGTTGGGCCTGATGTTGGGCCTGATGTTGGGCCTGATGTTGGGCCTGACGTTGGGCCTGATGTTGTTGGGCCTGATGTTGGGCCTGATGTTGGGCCTGATGTTGGGCCTGATGTTGGGCCTGATGATGTTGGGCCTGATGTTGGGCCTGATGTTGGGCCTGACGTTGGGCCTGATGTTGTTGGGCCTGATTTTGGGCCTGATGTTGGGCCTGATGTTGGGCCTGATGATGTTGGGCCTGATGTTGGGCCTGATGTTGGGCCTGACGTTGGGCCTGATGTTGTTGGGCCTGATGTTGGGCCTGATGTTGGGCCTGATGTTGGGCCTGATGTTGGGCCTGACGTTGGGCCTGATGTTGTTGGGCCTGATGTTGGGCCTGATGTTGGGCCTGATGTTGGGCCTGATGTTGGGCCTGATGTTGGGGCTGACGTTGGGCCTGATGTTGGGCCTGAAGTTGGGCCTGATGTTGTTGGGCCTGATGTTGTTGGGCCTGATGTTGTTGGGCCTGATGTTGGGCCTGATGTTGGGGCTGACGTTGGGCCTGATGTTGGGCCTGACGTTGGGCCTGATGTTGTTGGGCCTGATGTTGTTGGGCCTGATGTTGGGCCTGATGATGTTGGGCCTGATGTTGGGGCCTGGTGATTCGTGCCCGCTCGTCTCTGGAGGCGTGGTTTACATAAGAGGTGACGGGGCTTTAATTGGCGCCACCTCTGCGGGTCTCTCCAGCTGGGTCCACCGCGCCGCGCTCGGGCCTGATTGAGAGGCTCGTTTGTCTAATCAGGCTGTGGCATAATGAGGACGAGCGGACGACAAGGGACAGGATGATGTAACCGCCTCACCACCGCTGCAACCCTGGGAACCCAAACTCTGCTGAGAAAGTCTCGCAAGCGGCGTTCATTTCCCACCTTGAATCGAGCAGTATTCCACCACATACGTAGAACATTATCTCAGATTTAGTTTGTTGTAAACCTTATTATTGATCTAAATGAACTAGAAACGACTCTTCAAAGCATTTACCGTATTTAAGCAGATCATTATCAGTCCTTCAAAATAAAACTCTGAGAAAGCTAATGATCAGGGAATATCGTTAAAACATTAAAGCCATGAACAATCTGACACTTTAGGGAATTTCTTTTTTCAGTTCTGGTGTAAAATGCCGTCTAGCAAGCCACTCAAGCCACTCTTTTGACTCTCCTTTTGAAAGCGGGTTCCACCTTTCAGAAATAAATGCCCCATTACAGGCGTCTCAAGAGATCTGCTGTTAAAATGAAGACGTTTGACAGACTGGCTATGAACACAAATCAGCGCGCGGACATGATTTAGTTCATCTGTCTTACAACATTAAAGTAATTCTGACAGGTCGGACCACTCAGAGAACTAAAACGCAGTGAAGACAATTATATTTTGAATTTTGATAAGAAATGTTATGGCAAAGAAGCTAATCTTGTAGGTTTATAATTTCACTTCCTGTTTGTAATTGATGACATCACACTAGGAAATTACCCTGCAAGCATTTTTTTTTTTTTTACTTAAAGGCGCAATGGACAATTTTTGAGAATGCAGGCGGAAGTGCGCATGCGCACTCCCCCGTGCGGACTGATACAACACACACGTGCGTTTGTTTATTAGCGCATCACATCACATCTCTCGTCTCCTGTAGATTTCAGTCCACTTCTGAGTCAGCTCGAACTGTCTTTCTCCGTCTTCATTTTGTCCCGTACACTGAGGGAACTATATTATGAAAGATCCATGCGCTTAGGCACGCGGAAACGTGGGCACGAACCGCACGCGGCTGCAGGTGAGCGATAGGTGCGTTTTATGATTGATACGTGGCAGGACAAATGATTTATCCACGCGACGAGGAAATATGATAGAAAATTTGCTGAAAAAAATCGTCCATTCCACCTTTAATACATGATCCCAACTTTATTTTGTTGAATTAATCTTGTCAAAATGGTAAATGTCCCTGGTGTGATGTCACTTCCTGTCATTTTCTACAGCTTTTTCAACATTTTCTCCACTTATACCTACTCGATTGGTGTAAAACTATCATGTCTATGTACAACAGGTATAAACACACCAAATAAAGTCAAAATTTTAAAATTGTAAACACTTGTCATAAGCACTTTAAACCTGGTGGAAATTGGGCCAAGAATAGACTCAACCATCTGGAAACTCAACCATCTCTGGTTCCAGGATTTAGGTTGTGATTTTCTGTTTTTGCAGCACATCGTTGGTCATGTGATTTCCCTGCACGCTTGACAAGTTGACTGCTGCACGGTTACATATTTATGAAGCCAGCTGCCGCTCTAAAAGTGCGGGTGATAAGGAACTGACTATTATTCCAACTTGACAATCAGACAGCTGCAGTTTCATCTCCATAAGTGTGTTTATGTGGATCTGCTGTGGGTAAAGCACGGACGAGGCGGCACAACGCGCTCCATCTGCTTCTGTGAGCTCCACAATGGCAGTTTTCTGGGACTGTGGACGATCTAGTCAAGCTGACCTTTCAGTCACTGCTCCTTCTCCTCCTTCTCCTCCTTCTCCTCCCCGGTTTTAAAGTTTGCTGGGCTGATTTCAGTAGTATTTTTAAATGAAAGGACACACATTATGCATTATTTGTACTGACACTGACCTTTATACATGCTCTAGCGTGCCTTTACTTTGGCATCTCATGTTTTAGGGCTTAAAATACTAAAATCGCATCAGAGAGTCAGGCAGTCCCTCGTCAGGATTTGGTGTTAGCACTACTGGCAGTTAGCTAGCCCCTGACATGCTAATGGAGGCACGCAGTTGTAGTGCATGTGCTTTGAAGCAGAAATGTGCTGGAGAAAAACAGCAGAAGACCTAAGGATTTCAACCTATTGGGTCACAAATCTGGTGTATTTGAAACTGAGTATTTTGTGAGGCTCAGAGAAGGAAGAAGATCACCTTGCGAACAGGATTTATGAAAAAATCGTGAACAAAGCTAACGTATTTTCCCGAGTATAAGTCGCACCAGCCAAAAAATGCATAATAGAGATGAAAAAAAACATATATAAGTCACACTGGAGTATGAAATGCGGTTGCAAGTGTGAAAATAACAAATAATATCACATATAAGTCGATCCGGAGTATAAGTATAAGTATATAAGTATAGATAAAAGAATGAGTCGCACCCCGGGCCAAAACTATGAAAATAGGTGCGACTTATAGTCCAGAAAACGGTAATTACAAATTCAGTTATGTTTCTGACGAAGGGAAAATGTTATAACATAATTAAAAGCTAAGCTAAGTAAATGTCCTAACCCTAACCCTATATTAACCCTATCCTAACCTTAACCCCCAACCCTAACCCTAACCTTAACCCTAACCCTATCCTAACCCTAACCCTCTAACCCCAACCCCAACCCTCTAACCCTAACCCTCTAACCCTCTAACCCTAACCCCTAACCCTCTAACCCTCTAACCCCAACCCCAACCCTCTAACCCTAACCCTCTAACCCTCTAACCCTAACCCCTAACCCTCTAACCCTCTAACCCTCTAACCCCAACCCCTAACCCTAACCCCTAACCCTCTAACCCTCTAACCCCAACCCCTAACCCTAACCCCTAACCCTCTAACCCTCTAACCCTCTAACCCCAACCCTCTAACCCTCTAACCCTCTAACCCCTAACCCCTAACCCTCTAACCCCTAACCCTCTAACCCTAACCCCTAACCCCTAACCCTCTAACCCTCTAACCCTCTAACCCCAACCCTCTAACCCTAACCCCTAACCCTCTAACCCTCTAACCCTCTAACCCCTAACCCTCTAACCCTAACCCCTAACCCTCTAACCCTAACCCCTAACCCTAACCCCTAACCCTCTAACCCTCTAACCCCTAACCCCTAACCCTCTAACCCTAACCCCTAACCCTCTAACCCTAACCCTAACCCCTAACCCTAACCCCTAACCCTCTAACCCTCTAACCCCTAACCCCTAACCCTCTAACCCTAACCCCTAACCCTCTAACCCTAACCCTAACCCCTAACCCTAACCCCTAACCCTCTAACCCTCTAACCCCAACCCTCTAACCCTAACCCCTAACCCTCTAACCCTCTAACCCTAACCCCTAACCCTCTAATTCTCTAACCCTAACCCCTAACCCTCTAACCCTGAGGGTGTGCCATCTGTTTACAAGATGTTACTGCTAAATGTAACATGCTAAATTCTTACTTTGAGGGTGTTTGCGTCTCCACAGAACTGACCTGTACTTGACCTGGTGGTGCCACTTGTCTTTACGTTTAATGCCATATTGTGGGACATCTTAGCCATTTGTGTACGCAGTACGTGCAGTTGTGATGAGGACTGTGCTAAAATATCAAACTACTGATGGCGAGACTAGATTTGTTGATGCATCGTTGAAATTGTTATTAGCTGTATCGATCATGAGTCATTTTTGATGTATTTTGCTTCATTATTTTATGACATTGTATTGTAACTACACGTGGTCGCAGTAGGCGTAGTAGTAGTAGTAGATGTAGTAGTCAGAGAAAATAAACTAAAATATAGTTAATATTTCCACCAAAATATGATTGCGGGGGAAAAAAGTACTTCATGTTCATGTTAAGCGCTGCAGTGACGGATTTTCTTAGGCAACACCTCTACCTGGTGGACATTAAGAGTACTGCACTATAGATTTGAATTCTGGTTTCCAATATCCCAAGTTCTGTGTGTTGGGCCAGTTATGAAGTACATTTGACAATTCACAGCTTTATGTAAATTCATATTTAGATATTTACCATAAATTTAAATAGACAAAACCCATTTTTATTTTCTCTCAACACAATCTGCAACTAAAGATGTTTTATAATCGATTTTTATCCACTTTATTTATTTCTTAAAATGCATTTCCCCACTTGTTCCCCAGACAAAAAGATTGGTCCTTAGAGTAGCACCTACAAACAGCTAAAATTACAATCTTGGAAGGACTTTATTCTTTTATTAACTTTATTTATTATACAACATTTATTTTTTTCCTAGTATATTTAGAACAATCTTATTCAAAGGCTAATTTGTTGAAGCTTTGACTCCAAAAAGGCAAAAGGCATTACACATTTTTCACCCATTTTCAATTAACTAAATAATATATGCAAAATGATTATTGTGTCTAATATACCAATGGAATGAAGAAAGAAAGAAAGAAGAAAGCTGTATTCATTGTTTCCGATTTCTCTGTCAAATAATATGTGAAATGTTCCTCATTAAAAAACTAAATTAAATATATCTGAAAACATTACATGATGAAAAACTTGTAATCCCTCTTTTCTTATAAGAAGTTCATATTGCTCTCATTCACCTGCAGAGTGGCTGTAACTGGCCCAACAGTGCATTTAAGACTTTCAAACATCAGCATTAATTCCTGTTTTACGGCATCAAACCATAAAAGAATTTGCCTTTGTTCCTCGACACATTAATGCTTATCAACCAAACATTATGCGCTTTGTAACTTCTCAATGCGGCGCTCATGATTGAACTGAAAATAGGCCGGCACTAGTGTTTGCATAAATCCATAATAATCCTGTTATTTCTATGCAGATGGAGGTGGACGAGGGCAGCAGCGGCGCGAGTCTTTGAGGAGCTTTTGATGTGTTTGTGACGAGACCTCAAAGCTTTGAATGTACCATGAGTTTTAACATAAAGGTCGTCACTGCAAAGACACGGGTCAAGAGGTACTTTCATTACGCTTTAAACAGAAACATGCTTTGCTTTAGAGTATTTCTTATTTTTCCTGCAATAAGTTTATGATATACCGGACTTGTATTGCTGTACTATATAATGGCAGCGTATAATATGTGACTATTTGGTGAGGGGTCCGCCACCTGCTTCAAATGGTTCATAGCCACGTTTTGACTGGGCCTGATGCATTTGTCTGTCTCTTATAAATGACCATCACAGGATCAAGTCAGTGTTTGGTGCGGTTTTGTGTTCACTCTGCGTTCTCTCTTGTCCAATCATCAAGAGACAAAATGAGTAAAACCGCTTTGGGTCGTTTGAACGGGTCGATACGGTTCAAGACACCGAAGCAAACCAGTGGAAACGAGCCTCATAGTGGCAGCTAAAACATAGATTCTTCCTTCCTCGTGTGACTTAGTCTAATAAAAATTCAAATGTATTACGCTTTGAAATAATGAATATAACAGCAATAACGATGCTTACTGTATTTTCCGGACTATAAGTTGTACCTTTTTCATATGTCGGTGTAATCCCTCATTCGTCCAGGCGTGTTCCATAGTAGAAAAAGCTTCAGTTGTAGTCATCTGGACTCAGTTTACTGAGTCCAGATGACTACAACTGAAGCTTTTTCTACTACCTTTTTCATAGTTTTGGCCGGGGTGCGATTTATACTCCAGAACGACTTTTATGGACTTTTACTGATATTATTTGTTATTTTCACATGACAACAAGAGGGCGCTCTAGGCTCTAAGCGACACAGAAGAAGAATCTGCACTTCCTCTTCCTCCGGAGTTTGGGGAGTTGTTTAGAAGTGACACAGAGGAAGAAGAATTCAATGGATTTAGTGATTTGGGGTAAAACTGATGCTTTGGTAAACTTGTTAGCATGTTCTTTATGCTATAGTTATCTGAATAACTGTTCATATGTTACGTAAACCTAATCATCATGTTCTTTAATCTGTTATTTTAAATTGCATTTGAAGATGAAATGTCTGTTCTTGGATTTTATCAAATACATTTCCCACAAAAATGCGACTTATAAAAAAACATATATATGTCGCACTGGAGTCAGTGCGACATATATATGTTTTTTTCTTCTTTATTATGCTTTTTTTTTTTCCAGCTGGTGCGACTTATAGTTCGTAAAATACGGTATTTATTATAATTTCTTTTTCAAATTTTGAAAAATGTTTTACAATTTACTTAAATTATGTTGAGCCCCAAGACTACTCAATTTGGCATGTACATTTTTCCTGATTTGCTTAAAAATATATTATAGTGACATTATAATACAGTTATACACCAATTATACACGTTTTTGTAAAATACAATTTTTTTTATTTTTTATTGTACCACTTATTTACAAAGAAAAACACAGAATAACAAAAGATGACAAGTGAACATGGCATATTACTTTACACGCCTCCCTTTTAGTACAAAGATAATCTCATTGTTTCAGTAAAAAAATCTGAATACGTCTTAGTTTTCACCACAAATACTTGTCATTGGGATGAATTTCTGTTCAAATAAAATGGAAGTTAGAGATGTTTGTCTATCGTAGCTGCCTGGACTGTCACAAATCAGGTAAAACATGAGAAGAAGAGAAGAAAAACCCTCAATCCCCAAAATATATTCAAACAAAGAAAATGATATTTACACAAATCTCAAAGTTCATAAAGCAACAAAAACCTCAAGAACAGAACGAGAGGAATACAGTTACATTATTGTTCATCGATTTTACATGAGTTAATAACAGTTCTGCCTGAGTCCAGGGAAAGACTAAATATCCACAGACGTAAACATCTGCATCGTCATAATCATAAAACAAAAAAAGAAATACAAGAAAAAACAGTTTGATTTAAAGCGGTTTTACGCTCTAAATCTGTTAAAAACGCCTTAAAGGTTCGTTACGTAGCATTCCCAGAGTGCACTTCTAAACCAGAACCGAGGAAAGGAAGTTAAGTTGAAAGGTCAAAAGAAGCTCTGTAGATGTCACTCAAATGCACTGGTCCTCTGTGTTTTTAAAGTCCATACAGCGCCACTAGACTCGTTTGTATTGAGTTTATCATTAGTAACTCAACTTTGAAGAGTTAGCATCTATTGTTTATAACCTCATTCAAACAGCTTCCCCTTTGACCTCTGTAGCTTGTGTGACGACTGTTTTTACAAAAGGAACTGAACCTGTGTTTGCTGAACCGAACAAATGAGACGCACGTGAGGCTCATTCTGCTTTCTGATTGGACAATAGCCCGGCTCGTTCTGGTCGCTGTAAAAGTGCAGATCTTCGCTTCCCGTTTCGTTCGTTCTCTGTGGGGACGAGCCGAGATCACCGGGGGAAACCTACGACGTGTTTTTGTCTCAAAGCTAACGGCTAACATACATTAGCTTAAACATAAAACAGACACACTTGAGTTAAAAACACTCGACTTGTCATTCTGTGTACTTTTATCAACAAGTTAGTTCAGTTTGTCCTGTTATTTGAACATTATAGATTACATTATTTATTGTGCGTTAGCATTAGCTTAGCGACAAAAACAGTTACTTATAAACACATAGTATACGTCTCCAGGTGAAGTATTTACATGGAACGTAAAGGTCTTAACACGCTGCCTGTGATTATCCATCTGGACCTGGCTCTCCGCTTTGTCTTCATTAATTATTGATTTATTTTAGCGAAACTGCTAATTCCCCATAAGGAATGAATGGAGCAGGAAGTGGAGCTCCGCAGTTTTAAGGCAATTCTGTGAGAAGGTCTAGAAAACCCAATCATAACAAACAATCTGGATGTCCAATGTTTCGTAATCAAGAATAAAACAGGAACAGCTTTAGTCTGATTAGGTTCATTGATTTAACACGTTTAGCTCATTTTCGTGGACACATTCAATACAAATCTCACTATTGGTCCTGCTCAAAGCTTCTGATTGTTTCGTTTATCTTTCAGAGGTAGTTTTCCCCATTTGATTGTATTTTTTTTCAAACGTTCCCATGGTTAACAATGTTCAAAAATGATTTACACGGAAAAGGTACAAAACAAAGCAAACTCAACACGTTTACGTCTATTTCAAAAGCAGTTTGAAAGGTTCCAGTACATACAAAAAGGTGAGATTTCCCCGGCGCGTCGAGCACTCGGTTCTGTCCGTTCTGTCGAGTGTGCCGTGCCAAAGAGGGGGACGCAGGCCGCACGTTGTTTTTAAGACACTTGGGTTTAGTCTGGGCGTCTCCAGAGATCTCAGCTGCTGCTCAGCTCGGACTTCTCAGGCAGCTCCAGGCTCTCGGCCACTTCACTCAGCTCGTCCAGGAGTTCTGTGAAGGCCGGGCGTCTGAAGGACTCCAGCTGAAGGTCGAGCACACAACAGAAACTTAACGGACTCAAACACTTGGGGTTAGCGTTACTTTAAAAGGTCTGTTATGTAACTTTGTCTGGAGAAGGTTGGACACTTTGGACACCTCCACATGCTGAAGGTGCTGGTGCTGTGACATACGTTGACGCTAGCGCATTTTCTTTTTTCAGATTTTAAATATATAAAACAGAACAGAAAAAAAATAAAACAAAAAAACAGTGAGAACCCCCCAAAAAAGGCGATAAAAGACAAATTAAAGCTCATATTGTCCAAGGTAAACATCCTATTTGTCAATTTTTAAATTAAGTTCGAATATGATTATTATTTTTTCATTTCGTGTGAAGACCTTTTCCCAGACGTATGTCCCAAAGGTATCTATTGATTGTGTCCATGGCAGGAGTTTTAAGGCCCAAGTGTCCAAGTCCAGTGTGATGCGATGGGAAAAACAATCCAGAGTACTTTGTTACTCTCAGTCTAATATTTATGAACAATAGAACTGTCCCAAAACATGTGATAATGATGCAGGGCCGCTGCTAACCTTTTGGGTGCCCGCAGAAGCTGGACAATTTGCACATCTTCTTTCATTTTCACGGTTTCTAATGGAATATGAGGCCAATTTTCATCAGCTAAAGACTGTTTTGCTCCTTGTGGTTCATAGAATACATCTGCAGCTCAAAACTGTCCCCAGCTGTGCCCGGATCATCTGTTTGTTTAAACTGTGGCTTGTAGCGGCCCCTGTGCTACTCAAACTCACTATGGAGAGAGGAGACACTCGAGTCTTAGTTTGAAGTGATAACTAAAAAAAGAACTAAAAACAGACTATGCTTACTGAAGGCTCATTGCTTCATTGCAAAAGGAGTCATTCAATCCAAACTGGCTGGTCAGGTTGGTGGCCCTTGATGCCCTTCACACTGTGCGTTATGGAGCACTGTAATGATGGGCCCCTCTGCAGCCACAGTTCCTCCAGCAGAACTGTATTTCCTTGTGAGTTTGTTGACGTGTTAAGTGCCCAAATTAGCATGCACGCTAATGCACTTGGTAAATATTTCTTAAATCTGACATTACGCTGGACAATGAAGCACTAAAAATATAGCAGGCCACATACATTTTGGTTTTGTTTCACTAAGAATTCAAAGTTAGATATTGATAATTATTACGTGTTGGCAAATGTAAAGAGCATAAACAACAACCATGAGTCTGGGCTGTGCATCTGGATGACTCATGAACATGAATGAGATTGAAGTTTGTATCAGGGCCAAAGCTCTAAGTGAATAATGTCAGACCTGTACACAAGAGCAGGGCGAGTTTCAGTTAGAACTCCTCTGTTTGTCTAAAACAGTGTCCAGATGATTACCTTTAGCGGTTAAAATGACAAAATGACAAGCAAAGTAGAGGAGTTTAATGTCTGCGATTTTAAGACCAGGCCACAGACGTGAGGGCATTTTGCAACGACTCACATGAAACAAAAGAGATCCGAACATGAGCTGCTTTAGATGTGCTCTTATTTAGAGACAAAATAAAACAAAAAGAAGAAATAGGTGAGGATTAAACTGGCTCATAACGGCCACAGGAGGGCGCTGTGTTCACTGGAGGGGAGGAGCCTGTTACAGTCATCGCAGCAGATGAAGAATGATAAAGTCTGTTTGTTCATTTAGTTCTTTCTTTAGTTACTCTGATTGGCTGTTGTTAAGTTGTTGGACACTCACAATTAGAGGTTTGGAGCTGCGACCAGACAAATATAATGATGTTAATAATACTAATAAACAGAATCACACTGACCCACAGACACTTGGAGTTATACACAGACCGTCACCTCGATTCTGGAGCCCAGAAACTAGACTTCCTGTCTCTGCGAACGCTAACATTGTTATTGATCGTCATCATGGTAATTTGTTATTGAAATAAATGAAAAAGTATATAATATTAAGCCCTAACCTTAACCCTAACCCCCTAACCCCTAACCTCAACCTTAACCCCTACTTCGTCTGGTTAAAACTAGTTTATGCCATGGATCTGTATTATTAAGAGTGTAGCTAACTCATCCCAAAACAAACTAGACTGTGCAATCTATAAGTTTAAAATGTTTAAACCCGAAAAAAAATTAATTGGGTCAAAGCGGGAGTCGAACTCAGGACTTCATAGATCGGAGTCCACGTCTCTGACCGCTGGGACAACACTTTTGTGCTGCAAGACAGAAAATCTCTCCAGAATCGGGGTGACGGTCTGGGTAAAACCGCATGTCCCACACACAAATCCTCACGCGTGTAGAAGACTTTAGTGCAACAGTTACTTAGTGCACCTTTAATAATAAGAATGAAAGGTTAAGTTACCAGGCAACATCTGGTGGCGAGGTCCAGGACTTTCTGTGGACATCCGCTGACCAGGTCCTTAAAGGAGCTCACGTCCAGACCATAGTCCTGAAGTGACCACACAAACACATCATTATCTCATGTGTCAAACACAAATGTCACAAACACAGAAAAGTACTTGACGTGAGTATTTTGTGTACCTGTGTGCGAGGCAGGATCTCCGGGTCAGCTGGGATCCGGGCCAGGATCTCACACAGGACGATCCCAAAAGAGAACACGTCCACCTGAGACAAACAAACAACGTGTCCGTCACATACATGAACATCTAAAGTTCAAATGACTCGAATTAAGATCCTATTTTCTATTTAAGATTAGAACGAGATATTTGTTTTCTTAATTCAAGTGACATTAGATTTGACTTTTCACTCTCTAGTGGGTTTTTTCTTGTTCAGTTTGTTCCTTTCTGTTTCCTGTTTTTTGTTGGATGAAAACATAAAACAAAGAAAAAGATTGTTTCTTATTTTAAGTACAAAGATTTGTTGCTGTACCTGATTTTTACGTCTTAAAAACATAAAAAAACAGAGCGAGGTCATTTTAAACTGTTGCAATTCTAATTACTCAGAGCGACGAGTTTAAAAGCACTTTTCATTATATTCCGAGGTTGCCAAGTCAAATACAATAAATTTCAAGTAATCTTCATATACCTGAAATTTAAAATAGCTGTTTAGAAGAGTTAGAATATCAAGAATATATTAAAAAACAACAAGATTTAAAGAACTGGGAGAATTTAAAGTAAAATGAATGACAGACATGAACATGACGGCACAGATCCCATCATCTGAGAATTGTTCAAATTATTTCAGAACCCATTTGATTTGAGTTCATTTCGACTGACGTTAATCTATAAAAATACTATTGTCTACATTTTCTGAACCAGTTTGAGTGAAAGTGCTGTTTACCTTCCGGTCGTACGGTTCCCCGCGGAGCATCTCGGGGGCCATCCAGAAGGCGGAGCCCACCAGAGAGAGCTTCCTGCCGGGGTCCTTCACGGGCAGCTCCACCACCTCTCGAGCCAAACCGAAGTCTGTGACCAGAGCCTCACGACCACGAGACGTCACCCGGATCAGGCAGTTCTGCACAGACACACACGCTTACTGCAGCTGCAGAGTCAGCTGTGGACACTAGAGGGCAGCGGAGGAGGGATGAAAAAAGCACAAGTCCTGGTCCTGGTTCTGGTCCTGGTCTGGTCCTGGTCCTGAATCTGGATTTCCCTTTAGCTGTAGTGTATTAAGTGCAGGTTGGACTTAAAAGATCTTTCACCACTTCCTCATTTTATTTGTCATTATTTGTTAGAATGAGGGATTACACCGACATTATTTGTTAGTTATAAATAATATACACTGGTATAGATAGATAGAAGTATAGATCCATAAAAATGAAAAAGGTTGTGTAAGTACAAACATTTGCTCAGCTATTGTGATATAAAATGATTGAATGGAAACAATATAGAGTTCAACAAGTTTCTTTGAATATTTCAGTATTTATAAAACGCAATTATGGTAATAATCGGTGTAACCTGGTGTTGCCATATGCACTGCAGTATCACATTTTACCATGAAAACTACTTTTTATGTTAAAACCTGACATAAAATTATAATAAAATGATGTGATAGAAAATGACCACGCTATTTTGTAATCTCTTGATAGTTTACATGTTAAAACATTAGACTGCCAATTTCATATCCACACAAAACAGTTAAATCATTATAATAAGTCCACAATCTTACGTGCATCCTGGTCGTTTGATTGTAACTTAAGTAACAGCTGCTTTCTTGAGAAATACATAATGTGGCTCCAAATATCCTGAACAGAACAAAGTGGAGGAAAATGGAGTGGAGTTGACAGCCAGGCCACGAGCGCGGCGCTGGGGGTGTGATGACTCTGTAGTTGTGTAACACCAGTGGGCGAACGCTCCAGTGACAAGGACCAGCGCCGAATGTATTTAATTAATCTCATTTACAGGCAGGCTTTTATGCAAGACGAAAAGCAGTGATATAACACCTGAGGAATGGACTAAAAATATGTGCTGTGCTCACATTTTTATCACACGTGTCCTGTTCAGCTCTGAGGGAGACTCAGGCTGCATTCATCACGACAAAACAGGGACTAAACCAGGTCTCAACTCCAAACTAAACGTGGATTAGATCAGGACTAAACAAGGACTAGAACAGGATCAAGGCAAATCCACATCAGGGCTTAAACGGGCTCAATGTAGGACCAAATAAGTGTGAACGCAGCTTAGTCTGGTCTGGTCTGGTCCTGGTCCTGGTCCTGGTCCTGGTCCTGGTCCTGGTCTGGTCTGGTCCTGGTCCGGTCCTGGTCTGGTCCTGGTCTTGGTCCTAGCCCTGGTCTGGTCCTGGTCTGGTCCTGGTCCTGGTCTGGTCTGGTCTGGTCTGGTCTGGTCCTGGTCCTGGTCCTGGTCTGGTCCAGGTCTGGTCCTGGTCTGGTCCTGGTCTGGTCCTGGTCTTGGTCCTAGCCCTGGTCTGGTCCTGGTCTGGTCCTGGTCCTGGTCTGGTCTGGTCTGGTCTGGTCCTGGTCCTGGTCCTGGTCTGGTCCAGGTCTGGTCCTGGTCTGGTCCTGGTCTGGTCCTGGTCTTGGTCCTAGCCCTGGTCTGGTCCTGGTCTGGTCCTTGTCCTGGTCCCAGTTATGTGTCTTCTGTACAAATGTGAACGACTAAAACTCGACAGTCGTTAAGTTAAGTGTAAGTAGTTGCTGAACATAAACTTAAATACAAATTAAAAAGAGTGAAAAGTGATTTCAGTTCCTGTACATTTTATATAGCGTGAGTGACAGGTGGATTTAACCAGCGCACGACTGAGGCCGAGGAGTGGGCGGGGCAAAGTGTCTGCATTGGAGCCATGATTGGAGCACAGAGCTGCATTAAACAGCAGAAGAAAGTATTTTAACCATTCTTTACCCAAACCTTTTCCCTTTGCGCCCGCTGGTCTTTACGAGGATCTCCAGGAACATCTACAGCTTTCATGAAATGGGCCGTGACTTTTTCCAAAAGCTTAAGCCTTGAAACAAACCACTTGCTCCAAAACAATAGCTGCTTTGACTTGAGTTGTAAATGTCTTGATGTCAGAACTCGGATTAAAAACGACTTATTAAGTGTGTGCAGCTCGTTTGGCCTCATGGCGCCCGCGCTCTGGCTCTCTGGGGGCCAGGCCGGCGGTGTTAGTGAACAATGGCTCGTTATCACTTCCCAAACACTGACGATGTTCCAGAGGGTGATAGAAGAAGGTGAACTAAGGTTTATGGAGCGCTCTGGCGCTCCAAGTGACTTGGAAACAGTTTATACTGTACTTTTCGGGCTACATAGCGCTCCTGAATAACAGCGCACGCAAAATGTATGACGAAAATAGAACTTGTACATATACGGGCCTCACCTGTCAATAAACCGCAGGTGCCCACGTTGTAACATGAGATATTTACACATATACTGCGCAGTAGTGATGCGTTTTGAACCGGGGGTCCCGCGGCGCACCTGCAGCCCGCTGAGTCGGGGTCTAATCAGACTGATTTCTCAGTGAATATGAGTTGGATTGTAATAAAACACACAGCATTTTGAAGCTTAACAAACAGAAAACACCTCTGAGCTGTCCCTATTGTCCCCTCTGTCCCTATTGTCCCCTCTGTCCCTACTGTCTCCTCTGTCCCTACTGTCCCCTCTGTCCTTGGTGACCCTGTGTGAGCTGATTTACCTGTGTCTGTGTCTTCTCATCTGGTTTATCTGCTCCTGAGCTCGTGTTGGTTTATAAATCAGCAAATTGTTCTGTGAAATGTGTCAAAGTTTGGTGTGCATAATGCTACTTTAAGAGCTGATATGTCTTTGTATGAGAAAATTTATTTTAGTCCCATATAAATCAATGATTAAATGATAAAACATATTTAAGCTTATTAAAAAGACAAACTGACCAAAAAATACATACATATTTTTGTTTATTTTTTTGCTTGTAATGTCCGTTTTTTCATTCTTTTTTTAAAACAAAATCATAATTTACGTATTGATTGCACTCAATAAAAACATTTAATTATAATTTTTTTTTTAGTAATATAGCAACTTTACTTTACTAATTAATGCCCCTGCACTAATTACACAAGAGCACTATTATGACATAACACTGGATGCACTGTTGCACCATGGTAACCGTATAGCTGCACATTGTCATCACTGTTTATGTGCAGAAGCCGGACGGAGCCCAAATCTGAACACAAAATCACTTAATTATATTTCAAAATGTTCTGCTGGAAACAAACATTTTCTCATTTAAATGTTTTAAATAGACTTACGATACCAATGCACAGTCTATTTACAATCAATGTATACATTATGGCACACGGATTATTAAGAAGTGAATGTATTATATAAGTAATGTATTTGATCTGTGAAACACAAAGTATTTTGCTTTGTGTGTATACTTTGTGAATATAAAATGGTTTGGGGGAAGGCGCTTTAACATTAAATTCCATGTAAATATATCATAATAATGAAGAAAAAAAGGCCAAATAAACTAAACTCAACATGAGATTTTTATAATTTG
The DNA here is from genome assembly GCF_026437365.1 of Eucyclogobius newberryi. Classification (NCBI taxonomy): domain Eukaryota; kingdom Metazoa; phylum Chordata; class Actinopteri; order Gobiiformes; family Gobiidae; genus Eucyclogobius; species Eucyclogobius newberryi. Next base: position 32,081,137 of record NW_027316278.1, on the reverse strand, counting down.
GATTTAATAAATAAATTACGTTATTTAATTCACAATTTTTCCTGATTTATATTCACGTTTGTCATTGTCGCACTGCTTTACCTAGAAACAGAGCTCTTAATAATGTAAATGAACATACAAAATAATAAATGATAAAGTAACCACATAGACTTAAATCTAAAAAGGACAAAAATAATCTAAACTAAACTAATCTAAACTAATAAAAATAATAATTATAAAAACACTTTTATTTAAATATTTCTTCTTTTGCCTTTATTATGCTATCATTTTTCTTTCTTTTCTTTTTTTTAAAACCCTTTTTGTATCACATGTTCAGCATTTTTCGGTGCATGACTGACCGATGTCACGAGATTTACTCCACTACATTTTTTACATCGTATTATTGCATTCATATTTTAATCTGATTTCACACTTCCCCTTGTTTAATTTAAATTCAGAATACATTTAAGTTAAGAAGAGGTTTTTTTCTTTTTAAAGTAATTTTGGTAATAGTTGTCATTTAGTCAGGATTGGACCTGGCTTCATCCTTGGTATAGTAGCACTTTAGTTCCTGTTTGCTCTTCTTCTATTATCATCATTATTATTTCACTTATGGACAGTGTTTCCAGGCCGTGTGCAGGTTTTACAGCGGGTACCCTGGCAAAGACAACATTTATGTGCCCTTTAAAAGCTGAACTTCATGTGAGGCGGGACATATTGTTAAAAACCCTTGCCTTTTGCTTCAGCGCGGTGAGTGTTTGGTGGTTGCCAGGTTTCCCAAAGGCAGAGGGCAGTTATGCAGCGCGGCGGCTGCTCTTTTGTCACGCACGGGCCTCGGTTCAAACGGCAGAAAGGAATCTGTTGGTGGCATTTCATCTTCGCGAGTAATGGACGTCACCAAACGGGGCCGATGCTAATTTATTCATCTGTTCATTTGTTCATTGACTGTGAACGGCGAGCCCTAGTCAGGTGCTACGTCGTTTCCTCTGCACTTTAATCCACATTTGTGTCCTCTTTTGAGCGAGTCTTTATGTAACGATTGACTGTATATAGTCTTATTTTTAGACCTCTTACAACAACACAACAAAAACAGAAAAAAGAAGAAAAATATAAGCTGGACCAGGAAGAACATAAGGTAAGTAAAGAAAAAAAAAAAGATAAAAGTGTCATTAAAAGAAGAATAATTCAATTCTGAATAATTGTTGCGTTGAAACAATTTTTTTTTTTTTTTTATCCAATATGCTACTAAACGTGTGTTAAAACTGTGTACTCTGAGTAGTATTTTTCATGTTTTTTACCTTTGCTTAAAGGCGGTATGGACGATTTTTCGGCGATTTGAGAACTCAGGCGGAAATGCGCATGAATACTCCCCCGTGCGGTCTGATACAACACACACGTGCGTTTGTTTATTAGCGCAACGGAGCGCATCGCATCTCTCGTCTCCCGTAGATTTCTGTCCACTTCTGAGTCAGCTCGAACTGTCTTTCTCCGTCTTCATTTTGCCCCGTACACTGAGGGAACTATATTATGATAGATCCATGCGCTTAGGCACGCGGAAACGTGGGGACGAGCCTGACGCGGCTGCAGGTGAGCGGTAGGTGCGTTTTATGATTGATACGAGGCAGGACAAATGATTTATCCACGCCACGAGGAAATATGATAAAAAATTTGCTGAAAAAAATCGTCCATACCACCTTTAAGTACAATTTTGGCAGCAGAACTATCCATGTTACTGTCCTTTTACTTACGTTGCAGGTTTACAGTTACTCTGATATTAAAGGAGTCTGTCATTATGGAATACGGCATTAACTTATCTACCTTCACTTTGCATTTATTCAGTTAATTTTAATTCTGGATGAAAAACGTGCATCCTTCCATTTGCTTTTACTTTTATTCCACACTTGGTAAGATACTGCAGCCACAGTAAAGACATTAAAATTGTCTGGGATTCAACTTGAAAATAGACAACAACAAAAAAACTATGGACAAAATGGGACAAGTATTCTGAATTTAATATGCTCTCATTATTATTTTTTCCTTTGTTTTAAATACCACTCGTTATGTTTTATGTTCTCCCTGGTCCAGCTCATTATTTAGATTTTTTTTTAAATTTCATGTCATTTTTTTTCCTTCTGTTATTGTTTTATGTTGTAAGAAAATTGCAAAAATTAATAAAAAATTGTCCGGTTAATCGATGATCACGGAACTAAAAAAATGATTATTGTGACAATTTTAGGAGCAAAATAAACTCTTTGGTGTTCTACAAAAAAGTACAGCTAAATGTATTGTGTTCAGAATAACTTGAGTTTGATTCTACACAAGCCGCTCACATACAAGAGGAACGGTGAAACGTATGAGAATTGAAGAACATTAAAGCTTTCCCTTCTGCTGTGTCAATAATGACGAATAACTGTTGCATCGTGACGTTTCTTCTCACGAAAATAATAACAGAAAAATGTGATATCGTGACATTCCAAAGCGAGTCTAACCCAACACAAGACAAGCCGAGAGAAGTGTTACTAATATATCTACTGTCGTTCTTCAGGTGTTTTGGAGAGCGTGTGAACCTTGGAGTTGAGGTCCCGGTGGTAGATGTTCTTGTAGTGGAGGTAGATCATTCCTCGGCTGACGTCACAGGCCAAATCCACCTTCTCCTTCCAGCACAGAGGCACGTCTTTACGGGCCAGCAGCTCCTCCAGGCAGCCGCCGTTCACATACTGCCACAGAGCAAACACAGCACACACTCAGCTATTCATGTGTGTACCATGTTTTATTTCATTTCAAATTGCCCCCTTTTATGTTAACAGTTGTTTCTTTTTTCCATTGCAGAATTACATTAAAAAAAGAGAGTTTGGAGCAATTACAGGCAAAAAACATCTCCATGATGTTGTTTTGCCAAATAAAAACATAAAAATTTACCCACATTTCTACCCAAAAATGTAAAAAGAAGCCTATAATTCTATGGAGAACTGATATTATATTTACACTGAATAAAATTGAATGTGACAATGGTGTAAAATAGTAATCGTTTGAATTAATTGCACAATGTCTGACTATGGAAAACAAGAATAAGCAGCAAATGCAGAAACTTTGACGACACAACGACCAGTGGATCTGACCGCTGTATAAAGTATGAGTATGGAACCTTTTCTACTACCACTACTACCATTTGTTCATTATAAACTACTTCTTTGTTCATGCTTTATTAAGGCTAAGTAAAGTTCAGTTATTATAAAGATGAACTGAAGCTTCAAATGTCAGAAAACAAACCCAGAACCTTGTGGTTATGAGAGTATTAACCACTAAGCCACCATTGTTCATCCCAGTTTAAAGTTGCGTTCATCCAGTGCTGTTTTACTTGTGTTGAACGTTCTTTACAGTTAATTATTTTTTCTTGCATGTTTCCATTCTTCTTCTGTTCTTGAATTGCGACGCTGGAATTTCCCCGATATAGTTACTGGCTGGTGATTGGAGAGACTGTAGGCTGACACTTCTTCATTAGAATGCCCCAAGGCGGAGTCTTACTGGCTCTAAGTACAATGTGTTTACCATGTGATGTTTGTGTGAAGTCTCACCTCCAGTATTGGGTACAGTTTGTCCTCTTTGACACAGATGCCCAGATACCTGCAGAGAACGAGCATGAAGTACGGGTTTGTCAACGGTGACATGACATTACATAACGTGACATTAAATAACACGACATGACATTAAAATAACACAACATGACATTAAATAAAGAAAGTCGAAGGAACTGAAGAGGTTCAAACACACTACACATGAAGGACGTGAGCAGGACACTTTTTGTTTTGTGATCATGGCATCTACAAACACATGACAGTTTTCCTAATAAAGAGTGCTAAACCAAATATTCATATACATTTTATATTCTCTCTGCTTGTGGCATCATTAAACTCTATTTTTAACACATAGATAAACAATAATATTTTACATTTTCTTGTGGTAAAGTTCTGAATGGTACTGCGGCCCCAGAACCCACTTGCCTGACCGCCAGCCCCGCCCACATTCTCACATTCTGTTCGAATGCGTAAGGGTCTGGAATCGGAGTCAGAGCCAATGAAATCGTCAGTAATCCATTTACCTATCCAATCCAAGTCGGAGGTTTTAACGCGTCGTGAGATACGGAAGTAGCGCTTTCCACCCCCGTTCCAAAACATTCAAGATGGCGGACCCGGCTCGTGACCCGGCTCGTGACCCGGCTCGTGACCCGGCTCGTGACAGAGTGTTTACTTCTGCTCTCGCTTCGGTTTGAACGATCAGGAAAGTCCGCTCTACTCGCCGTGATGAACGTGTGTTAGATGCGGTTATACGAAGGGCGTCATCGCGATTCAGGAGACATTTTCTGCGTTCGGGGACGGATAACGCGGAACACGCCTTGTTGACATGGGCTACGTAATATCCGGTTAAGCGTGTCGCGTTTTTTGCGTCACTTCTGGGTTTATGTGATTGCTTCTGTCTCTGCCCTAGAACTTGAAACGCAGCGGTCGAGCCCCAGACCCACACAGTTTTGATAAGTAGTTTGCCAAAATGTGTTGGGAATGGCTGGTCAGGCAAAGAATCCACACTTTTAAAATACTTTACAAAGAGCGAGCCAAACTCAAACTGAACCGTGCAATCAGATTCAGAATCTTTTAGAACCAGAGCAAACCGCTCTCGCCTCAGATCAACGGATATTTGCTTCGCTCATTGCTTTTGAAGGGAATTTGAATTTGCTTTCTTTTCTCCTCGTAAGCAGCCATGTTTGTTCTGACACATACAGAGCATGAGTGTTCCTGATTGGCTGAGTCACTTGTCAATCACACCTATCTGAAAAATGGACAGACTTATATTGATCTGTATAAATGATACTGAGTGATCTGATTTTTTTTGTCTGGGATGAGGAATAAATGTTGTCATATAAGTTAAACTGAGGCCACGGTCTGCTCTGCTCTGACCTTGTTAAAGGCTGAGGCAGAGCTGAGTCAAACCGGCACAAATCCACTGGTGGCAGCAGCGATGACTCGACAGCGTTCAACAGGACTGACATTTCCACCGCTGTTCAACCTCATCATGTAGTTACTGTAAGTGCCAGCGTTGTATTGAGAAAAAGTCAGTTTATTCTCAGCATTATTTTTTTCAGCTACACAGCCTTATCGTCAGGAAAGTTATAAAGACTCAAGTTTCAACGTATGAAAACGTTATCAATAAAATAACACAATATCAATAACACATAATATTAAAAGTTAAAATCCGATTAACCTCTGGCCTCTTTACCTGTGAACTTAATGTTTTTTCCATTTGAATTTTTTTAATACTTTTTTTTTTCTATTAAAAAAAAATAATAATAATATTTACAAAATGCACCTGACATATTCACAAAAGCTGACATTTAAAAAAAAAAACAGCAGTGAAGGTGAAGAGGCATTATTAATCTGCATGAGTTTCGAAGTGTGATTATAAAAATAATATAAGTTAAAAGTTTTAATATTGTTGAGATCCCACTGTGAGGGTCTGAACACTGTGAGGGTCTGATCCCCACTGTGAGGGTCTGAACACTGTGAGGGTCTGAACACTGTGAGGGTCTGATCACTGTGAGGGTCTGATCCCACTGTGAGGGTCTGATCCTACTGTGAGGGTCTGATCACTGTGAGGGTCTGATCCCACTGTGAGGGTCTGATCACTGTGAGGGTCTGATCACTGTGAGGGTCTGAACACTGTGAGGGTCTGAACACTGTGAGGGTCTGATCACTGTGAGGGTCTGATCCCACTGTGAGGGTCTGATCCTACTGTGAGGGTCTGATCACTGTGAGGGTCTGATCCCACTGTGAGGGTCTGATCACTGTGAGGGTCTGATCACTGTGAGGGTCTGAACACTGTGAGGGTCTGAACACTGTGAGGGTCTGATCACTGTGAGGATCTGATCCCCACTGTGAGGGTCTGATCCCACTGTGATGGCCTGATCCCCACTGTGAGGGTCTGATCACTGTGAGGGTCTGATCACTGTGATGGTCTGATCCCACTGTGAGGGTCTGATCACTGTGAGGGTCTGAACACTGTGAGGGTCTGAACACTGTGAGGGTCTGAACACTGTGAGGGTCTGATCCCCACTGTGAGGGTCTGATCCCACTGTGAGGGTCTGATCACTGTGAGGGTCTGATCACTGTGAGGGTATGATCCCCACTGTGAGGGTCTGATCCCCACTGTGAGAGTCTGATCACTGTGAGGGTCTGATCACTGTGAGGGTCTGATCACTGTGAGGGTCTGATCACTGTGAGGGTCTGATCACTGTGAGAGTCTGATCACTGTGAGGGTCTGATCACTGTGAGGGTCTGATCACTGTGAGGGTCTGATCAATGTGAGAGTCTGATCACTGTGAGGGTCTGATCACTGTGAGGGTCTGATCCCACTGTGATGGCCTGATCCCCACTGTGAGGGTCTGATCCCACTGTGAGGGTCTGATCCCACTGGGAGGGTCTGATCACTGGGAGGGTCTGAACACTGTGAGGGTCTGATCCCACTGTGAGGGTCTGATCACTGTGAGGGTCTGAACACAGTGAGGGTCTGAACACTGTGAGGGTCTGATCCCACTGTGAGGGTCTGATCCCACTGTGAGGGTCTGATCACTGTGAGGGTCTGATCACTGTGAGGGTCTGATCCCACTGTGAGGGTCTGATCCCACTGTGAGGGTCTGATCACTGTGAGGGTCTGATCACTGTGAGGGTCTGATCCCCACTGTGAGAGTCTGATCACTGTGAGGGTCTGATCACTGTGAGGGTCTGATCCCACTGTGAGGGTCTGATCACTGTGAAGGTCTGATCCCCACTGTGAGGGTCTGGTCACTGTGAGGGTCTGATCACGGTGAGGGTCTGATCACTGTGAGGGTCTGATCCCACTGTGAGGGTCTGATCACTGTGAGGGTCTGATCACTGTGAGAGTCTGATCACTGTGAGGGTCTGATCACTGTGAGGGTCTGATCACTGTGAGGGTCTGATCCCACTGTGAGGGTCTGATCACTGTGAGAGTCTGATCACTGTGAGGGTCTGATCACTGTGAGGGTCTGATCACTGTGAGGGTCTGATCCCACTGTGAGGGTCTGATCACTGTGAGGGTCTGATCACTGTGAGGGTCTGATCACTGTGAGGGTCTTACCTGACGATGTTTGGGTGGGACAGTTTCTGCAGGAGGCTGATCTCCCGCACGATGCTGTCCTGGTCCACATCGTTTTTATAAATCTTCACCACCGTCACTTTGCGGCTGCTGTTGTGTGTCACCTGAGACGAGGAAGAGGAGGAATGAGCTCTGGAAAGCAGAGGATTTTCTTCCACTGACGTTCTGCTTCATTGCTGATATAAAAGTTTTTACGACTGAATTATTAAAAGGTGCACTATGTCACGCCACTTCAATCAATCTCATCTTATTTGTGCACAATTCAAACAACAGTTCAATTCAATGCTTTACAACTTTAAAAAACACAATAAATCGATACAAAATTAAAAAGGCATGAACATAGTTTTTTAAATAGTAAAAAAACAGATAAAAGTATTTCATAGGTGCGGCCAAACAAAACAGTCTTTAGCCTGAATTTAAACACAGCCGGGGCGGGGCCTGTCTCACAACCTCGGGAAGGCTATTTCAGACCTTTGCCCCATAGAACTGGAACGCACATTCTCCATGTTTTGTCCTGACTCTGGCACCAGCAGGAGGCCGGTCCCTGAGGTCTTCAGAGTCTGAGATGGTTCATATGGCACTAACATGTCCGAGATGTGTTTTGGTGCTAGGCCATGGAGAGACTTGTACACAAGCAGAGCTGCTTTAAAGTCTCTTCTCTGAGCCACAGGAGCCAGTGCAGAGACCTGAGAACAGGACTAATGTGATGGTACTTCCTGGTTCTAGTCAGGACCCGAGCAGCAGCGTTCTGGATGTACTGCAGCTGTTTTACAGCTCGTTTGGAGAGGCCAGTGAGCGGCCGTTACTGTAGTCTAATCTACTGGAGACAAACGCATGGATCAGTCTCTCTAAATCTGGTTAAGACACTATATTTTTTATTTTGGCAATTTTGGGCAATTTAAGATGGAAAAATCCACTAGTCTCCAAGATGATGTTATTGCTTTACCTGAGATGTTCCTCAGAATGGCATTTAACTAATCTTAAAAAACGTTCTTACTGAGTGGCATTGCTTCTCCAGAGATCTGACCAGTAACTCGGCCTGGTGGTACCGGCTCCACTCTCCATAGTGATAGTGCAGCTTTGATAACACAATATCTCTTCATAAAAGCATCATGACGTGGCACATTAACATAAGAACATCGCCAAAACTGCACCTCGCTTGTGCTTTGTAAATGTGTGAACAGTTACTGCAGCGGCGCAGCTGTTGACAAGGACAATTATGCAGAAAAAGGTCAAACTAATGTGGAAAATGTGAGATTGAAAGAGTTATAATAAAAAGAATCACACTTTGTCTTGCAAATACACACCAAAACTCAGATCTATTTATTGGGTTGTCTGAGTATTGTAGTTATCTGAAAATGTGCCCAGCGTTTCTTTCCATTGCTGTTATAATGTAAATATAAGATAGTTGAGCACAATGTGATTTGAAGTAGTGATACGACAAGCCCATTGAACCCTTCACCTCTCCATGTTCACAAATACACCACCAGTCACTCCTTTTGTCTAAACTGCACGCTTTTTGAAATCTGCTCATTGTCATTTGGTTACGCAAGTTAATTCAGCTGCAGAGGTCAGAGGTCGGCGAAGCTGGTGGGCCAATCACGGCACGGCAGGAATGTCCCAATTAGTGTCGGGACAAGAGTGGCCTTTATGCAGAGAACGTGTAGGACGACGACGAGAGGCACGGAGCAGATGGGAGGAGCAGGTGGGAGGAGCAGATGGGAGGAGCAGGTGGGAGGAGCAAGTGGGAGGAGCAGATGGGAGGAGCAGATGGGAGAAGGTGGGAGGAGTAGATGGGAGGAGCAGGTGGGAGGAGCAGGTGAGAGGAGCAGGTGGGAGGAGCAGATGGGAGGAGCAGGTGGGAGGAGCAAGTGGGAGGAGCAAGTGGGAGGAGCAGATGGGAGGAGCAGATGGGAGGAGCAGATGGGAGAAGGTGGGAGGAGTAGATGGGAGGAGCAGGTGGGAGGAGCAGATGGGAGAAGGTGGGAGGAGCAGATGGGAGGAGCAGGTGGGAGGAGCAGGTGGGAGGAGCAGGTGGGAGGAGCAGATGGGAGGAGCAAGCGGGAGGAGCAGGTAGGAGGAGCAGGTGGGAGGAGCAAGTGGGAGGAGCAGGTGGGAGGAGCAGGTGGGAGGAGCAGCTGGGAGGAGCAGGTGGGAGGAGCAGGTGGGAGGAGCAGCTGGGAGGAGCAGATGGGAGGAGCAGGTGGGAGGAGCAGCTGGGAGGAGCAGATGGGAGGAGCAAGTGGGAGGAGCAAGTGGGAGGAGCAGATGGGAGGAGCAGATGGGAGGAGCAGATGGGAGAAGGTGGGAGGAGTAGATGGGAGGAGCAGGTGGGAGGAGCAGGTGGGAGGAGCAGATGGGAGAAGGTGGGAGGAGCAGATGGGAGGAGCAGGTGGGAGGAGCAGGTGGGAGGAGCAAGCGGGAGGAGCAGGTAGGAGGAGCAGGTGGGAGGAGCAAGTGGGAGGAGCAGATGGGAGGAGCAGGTGGGAGGAGCAGATGGGAGGAGCAGGTGGGAGGAGCAGCTGGGAGGAGCAGGTGGGAGGAGCAGGTGGGAGGAGCAGCTGGGAGGAGCAGATGGGAGGAGCAGCTGGGAGGAGCAGATGGGAGGAGCAGGTGGGAGGAGAAGGTGGGAGGAGCAGGTGGGAGGAGCAGGTGGGAGGAGCAGATGGGAGGAGCAGGTGGGAGGAGCAAGTGGGAGGAGCAAGTGGGAGGAGCAGATGGGAGGAGAAGGTGGGAGGCGCAGATGGGAGGAGCAAGTGGGAGGAGCAAGTGGGAGGCATTCTGGACCTTTCTGAGCAGAGTTATACAGATCAGTGCAGAAGGTAAATTAACTTTTAAGAGCTTTTAACCATAATGCACCTATTCTTTTATGTGCTTACAAATGGCCCCTGTTCACAAAAATTAAAACATTTGGAGAGAGTTGTATTTGGGTGATTCGTGCAAGTTTCAGTAATCCTGTTTTCTTCTGGATTTCAGGCTTGCGTGATCAGAAAATAGATGTTTGCACCTATCTCATGTCCCCACCCACAGCTGTCCTGACTGTAGTTCGTCATACTAAGGCTTAAATATGTTGTGTTGGCATTTTTTCTGAAATAGAAGTACCTAAAATAAATAAATAAAATGTGTGACAAATTATCTCTAAATACCATAATACTTGGTCTTTAAAAAATACTTGTTTAAATTACTTGAAGTTTTTTAAATAACTGTTTTTTAAAGTTTTTAAATAGATAACTGAATACTGGTATTTTATGTTATAAAACATAAATTGTATACGTGGACAAACGAGTAATTAAACCTAAGGACATGAATAGAAAAAACACAATTTTTGTTTGAAGACTAATAAAACAATGTTAAAAACGATAGCTGCACATTCAACTTTTGCAGAGAGAGTAATCTTAGTGCTGAAACAATGTGTATGTAGTTTTAAACACAAACTTGCCCTTTCTGGATGTCAAAAGAGAACTAGGACTGAAGAAAACTTGATCCGACCCAAACAAGTGCACGAGTGTTCACACAGAAACAACAATTCATAGAAAAAAAGAATTAGAAAACAGTGAATTATTAAACTCTCCACTCCATGCTGTCCCAGTTCTGCTGAAGCCTCATTCATCCTCATCGGCCAAATCAACATTTTGATAGACGAAAACACCATCGACTGATTAATGGACCCAAAAGAGAAGACTCACCCATGTAGGACATCTTACACACTTTACTCACGGAGCGTCCTACAGCAGGCCCCCTGGGCACCGGGGCCGAGAGCAGATATTGAGCTGCACACTACTCACCTTATAGACTTTGGAGAAGAAGCCGGTGCCGACGAGCTCTGCAGAGAAGTTTTCCCAGAATTCCAGTTTGCGGACAGCCGTGCGGAGCTTCTGCCAGCGGTCCACACTGTAGTACTGGTCTGAGGACTCTCCATAGAGCGTGGGGCTGGAGGGCTCCGAGGACAGGTCCACCTCACACATCCTGGAGATGTCTGCTGCACGGGACAAACAAGAATACAGTTTAAAAATATAATACACACCTGCCCAACGTACTTTTATTCAGCTGAGGGAGAACAAACGTATGCCAGAGTGAGTGGAAAACTGTCCAATCTGGCAACACTGTACACAGGAAGTAGTTTTGTGTTTAGGGAAGTTAAAGGTCCCATAATATGCAAAATTGACTTTTCAGAGCTTTTAACCTTCTTACATTGCTATTTGTGCTTCATATATGTACCCAGAGTGTTTTTTTGATTGATTCCCGCAGTGTTTAGCTATATTACAGACTATCTCCTTTCCTCCAATCTCCAAACTGACGGGCGGTGGAGGCAAGACCGCGTCATAAGGGCAAGCACGCAGCAGTTGATGCAGCAACCAGGAAAATAAACGGAGAGAAGTTCTATCCGATACCGAAAAACCAGGAAATAAGAGCGCGATGGACATAAGACATAAGATATATATATATATATATATATATATAGATATATATATAGATATATATATATATATATATATAGATCTATAGATATATATATATATATAGATCTATAGATATATCTGTTCTGCGCACGCTGTAGAATCAACACGTTTTTATTCAGTCTCAAAGTACTCTTTCTCACTCACTGCGCTGCTCCGCGGAGCTTACAGCACACAGCTGTGGGGCTACGTCACAGGTGGGCGGGGCACACACGCGCTCTGAGACTACGTCACGGGTTGGGCGGGGGAGCCAGATCGCTCTTCGCAAAGGTGGGGGCGAATATCAAACCAAGCTGTTTGCATTTCCGGGTTGGTGAGGGGGTCCAAGGTCTGGGTGATATTTCTTAACTATTATGTTAAGGGTGTTGCACAACCCTTATTATTATCAATTATACACTTAGGATAGACTACGAAACGTGAAAAAAAGCATGTTATGGCACCTTTAATCTGCAGCAGCTTCACCGATCCTCACGGCATAAACACACTTTTTCTAAATTTTAATTTTCAAAGATGCTTTAAACTGGATTAATGGAGCTGTTTTGTGGACTGGATGTCATTAATTTGCAGACAAAACTATAAGAATATCACAATTTAAATGTATAGCTTTACAAGAGGTGAGTAATTATGTAATTATTGTTTTTTATTTCTCACATTTGTATCTTGTCATTCCGTCTGCTCCTGATGCTTGGCTTTTTTGGCTGTTGCTGTAGCGTTGATGGTTTTTATTGTTAGAAATCACACGGAGCAGCTCAGAGTCGCACTGACCAGAGGATGCCAACACTGACAAAGATCCAAACGCGGGTCACGCCTCCCTGAAGTCGGGGCAGGAGCGAATCGGGGCCTTAATTGTGCAAAATATTTCCGTGTGCACCAAGCTTAAGGCTAATTACTTATGTTGGACCATAGAGAACTCAGGATAAGTAAAGAAAAAAATACAAAGTAATAAGGTGGTATCCAAAGGAACAAGGGGTTAATGCATACTATGGTATAAAGTAAGAGTCCCTAATTATTTATGTTGAAGTTAAACTACTTCTTATAATTTAAACATAGTAAATGACTACGCACAAACACTTCGCATATATTCGAAAGAACAAACCCTCTGCACTCTCCATTGCCGGACACTTCACAGACAAAGGTGCAGTGACACACGGGAGGACACTTTATAAATGGAAAAACATAAAAGCGTAAAAGAGCAGGGGGACAAAAGGTCTCATTACACGTCCACTCTTCACCTGAATGAAGCTGCACGGCTCACAATGACAGGCAAAAAAACGGAATAATGTGGGCTTGAAATAGAAGGTCAACTGGAAAATAGGGAATAGTGTTTGAAAAAGCAACATGCGGCAGGTTTGTATGAGATTTATTTTATTATGAGTGGTGCTGAAGTGAATGCCACGATGTCTACAAATAAAACAACACAAAATATAGAAGTATAACGTGAAAGGCAGTGTTATTTTAATGCATTTGATACAGATAAGATCCAGGTGTAGGTACAATACTGGCCCAAGAACTAAAATCGTCCCCAAGATGCTGCATTGTGGGGAAAAGACAATTCTAGGATGAACTTGAAGGCGCTACATTTTGACATGTGATTGGCAACGTATAAAATGAAGTGTCCAGATATGAAGAACATCCCTTAATTTTCATTTAATTGACAAAAGTATGTACATAGTGGATGCTGCAAAACAGATATGACAATTTATTTGGATTATCAGATTTATGGAGCTTTCAGATTAATTAAACGCCATGTAAACAGTGATCGATCCTTTTGTGTAGGAAAATCCAGCAAGACGTAGATGCACGTCGTGCATCGATCAATAAAAGGGATGTGGAACTGACAAAACTATGTAATTTCATGTGATAAAGTCAAATATGTTCTGCCACAGTAGTTACAGGAAGTGCACTGTTAGCATGCTAGTTGTTATTAGCTTTCCCAGGATGCAAAAACGCTAATAAACACATCGCGGTGAACATTTAGAAGACATTAAGTGAGTATTGCACGTGGACCACTGCAGAGTTTTGTTCACGTTTTTATGACAGTAAAAGTTCAGTGGTACAGTGCCTTTAAGTATCTCCATGATCAGAGCAAATATCTGACCCAAACAGCACTCACACGAGCACAACCTCATCAAAAAACTGTAATTCATCCCGAAAAGTACCAGTAAACTTGGCATTTACATTTGAAAACGGCAGAATAAACTGATATCTCAATCATAATTCTTATAATTCCAGTAAAATAATTAGTTATGATGACAAACTAATGTGGCAGAGATTAAAACAAAACAAAAAATCCTGACACTGTGGAAGTTTCTGGAGGTGGAAAGTCAAATGTATTTTTACAAAGTGTGGATTTTTTTATTTGAATTTGGCTTTCAATAACGGGTTACTTTAAAAACCCGTTACTAAACTGATACATTTCACCAGTTTCCGTTCTTTTGTGCATCGTACACCAATAACCAGGTCTGTAATTGAGCTTATCCGATTACTCTTGATCCGATTCATGTAAATGCAGCCGCTTCATGTTAAAACATTCTCACTTCTCCATCACTTCTTGGCTGCTTCTTCGTGCCTCGTCTGGCTGCGGGCACGGCGTCAGGAAACATTCCACATCACGGGCTTCATTTACACCTCTGAGAACGCACCCAACGTCTGACTCACCCACCGCCGCGTCGGCACAGCCCGGCCTTGAGCCAACAACGTCTGCCAGCGACATTTTTGTGCTCGTTCCGATCGAGGTGCTTTAAAAAGATGGAGACGTGGGGGGGAATCTCACGCTGCTACGAGCTGGACGCTGCAGGGAAATGTTCAAAGGCGCATTCCGAGATGGTGGAGCGCTGCTGGCACGCCGAGTCTGTGCTCACGCTGTAAAGCCAGCTGTGAGCACTGTTGTTCTGCGAGGAAAGCGGTTCAGTGGATAAAGATTGGTTTAAGAAATTCACAAACTATCATCTTTGGTCTTTGATAATCAGTCGTTCACTTAGCTAATCTCAAGCTCCTTCACATTGCTGTTGTTTTTTTCATTGTAGCACTACTGCTCCAGGTTTTAAATGAGTGAAATATTATATTATCAGAAAATATGATGTAACCAATTGATCTAGAGCTGGCGATACAGACCGATATTTGCACTTTTCAGCCTTACTGCAGAACAGGCTGATTGATGTTTTGTATACAAGAATACACGTAAAGCTTTATTTTAACACTTTAGTGCACAAAATAAGACTATTCTGCTCTCTCATAGGTTTGTGGTTAAACAGGGCTGTGGATGAGTTTGTTGCAAATATAAATAATAATAATTTTGTGGAAATTGTGAAAAATGTGCCCTACATATTGCACAAAAAATATCAACAGAACTTGGGCTTCTCAGGATTCTAAATAAATAGATGAAATAAACTAAAAAAAAACATAACTAAAAAAGAGTAGAAGATAAGATAAGCTTTATTCGTCCCACAATGGGGAAATTCCAGGGTTGTATAAGAATTAAAACAGATAACTTAGAAATAACTCTTATAATCTTAATAATAACACTCTTATTTACAGCTGTTATAAAGCTACAGCTACAGAAAATGTAGATAGATGAATTGATACAGAAAATAACAACAATACATAGGACAAAATCAGATTTTTCCAGAAGGTTTTTATAGCAATCTTGGTCAAGTAAGAGACTACATGAAAACAAAAAATACAACAAATATTTTGAGTTCAAAATTATATTCTATTGATTTAAGAGTGCTTTTTTTAATGTGGTATCAAAATATTAGTATCAGAATAGATTATCTTTGTTGAATATCCACACATTTGCAGAAAGCTTTATATTTTCTTCATTTAAATCAAAGAGGCACTTCATCCACACAGTCATTTTAGCATTAGTGAAAACTGCTCAGCAACCATTCCATTCCCGCTCTGCCCGTCATAAAGACACTAGAGGCAGGCGTTATGCTTTTGTGCCGTTTCAGCGAGAGAGAGGTGATTGTTAGCAGCAGAGAGAGAACAAAAGTGTTTAGAATGGACAGGCTGGTGTTTGATGGAGTGACAGTGTGTGCTTCCCACTGCCGTCACTCTGAGACACAAAAAAACAAGACAAAACGAGACAAAAACACAGCATCAGCGCCGTGCGAGGATTATCCCAGTCTGTAGAAGCCGATGGGGAGAAGATTTAGAGGTTTTTGGTAAGAAGTTCCAAAAAAACCACCTTTAAAACCAAGCAAATAAAGAGGTATTTCCATGTGGCCAGTGGAAGGCGCACATGAGGACAGTTTGGGGGTAAAGCCAACTCGTTTCAAGCCCAGTTTTGACCGGGCCATGTCCCCCAGTCACTTTGTACCGGGATGATCCTTTTTCTACACGAGACAGAGTTCAGTCATTTACAAAAAGACTTAACTTAAGACTTAGATGTGGCTAAAGCTAGAGGAAACAAGAATCGACTTCAGGATTATCGACAGCTTTTTCTGAATGTATTTATCTTTCCTGCGCCTCTATGTCTGCGTTAGCATTTCACTGATAATGACATGTCTGTGCTGTGATTGGTTGGATCAGAGACCTCTCACTGTCTGCATGGGGGGGACATCCTCACATGCCCTCCACTGCAAATCTATACAATGATTGTTTGGACCAGATGAGTGAAGGGGAGAGACGTGTGACATTCATTCTGACGACAACTCTGTTCAATTGTTTTACTTTATTTCTTGATAATTGTTAGAAGAGAAATTCCACAACAGCGTTTTCACGACTTTTTATGAAATGTGTTGGGTTTGGATGATGTTAGATGCATTACGCACTGGAAAAATCATATTATGCGGCTTGATGCAAGTGTGTGTCCATAAACAGGAAACAGCTGATGCTAACCTGTGCTAGCTTTGTTATGCTAAGTTCGTTGGCTAACCAAATTAAATCATCATCACTGCAAATGCGGCACAGAATCAAGTTAGTGAAATTATTATTTGTAATCTTATTTGTATTCTTTATCTGCTGTTTGTCCTTTTGTTTTCCCTGAGTCTGCGTTCTCTTGTGTCCAATCATCTCGAGCTAAAGCGTTTAGGCCGAAACGAGACCTTCAGACCCCTTAAACTGGACAGTAATGTTCACTTCTGGCAGTGGAGACACTTTCGGACTGTCCTGATCCGCTCCACAGTGAACCGATGGAAACGTGGCTAGAACCTACAGCGGTTGGTCTCCAGAAAGCCTTCAAGAGGAGGAGCTACACACTGCTGGGCACTGATTGGACGTGAGAAAATGTGCACTTGTGTGAAAACGTACGCACAGAAATAAAAACTACGACCTCATTTACAGTGCATATGCCGTTTTACGACCAAAACGTTAGGGCTGTACTCAAAATATGAAGACTGTATATGTGTTTGATCCAAACTGCAATCACAAGACCAAAAGCAAACAGAAGTAGTAGTTCATACAAAACAATTATTCATTTATGTATGATTTATATATCAGGAAAGTATATTTAACCCATGATTCACTCCCATCTTCAGCTAGTTCACTCTTGTAGGGGAATGGAGATGGACATTCCACGGCCAGATAACAGAAAATCTCTCTTTGAACATTGGGAGTTTTCGTTCTCCCTCTCTCCTTCACCGCAGGGAGCTGCTGTGACTTTTGTGATAACAGACCTTCTCCCCAGTGACTTTCAGGAGGACGCCCCAATGAAAACCATGTTTTATGTGATTATGCCATGAATGTTCGTCTGAATCAACTCCATACACCGCATGTTTTACCTTGTGTTACGTATTTTTCCACTGTTTAAGGTTTATATTCCCAATGCTTTAACTCAAGTGCCCATCACAGGTGAAAGAAGATGTAAAATGTGTCTACCTCAAGAAATAATGTGCACAAACTGCCAAAAGAGTTTAACGTGTAAATGTTAAAACAGGGTTTAAATGTTTTGCCATTATTTACGTTACTCCAGCTTTATTTTCTCGGCCAGGAAATGTTAAACGGGAAGTCTGCGCAGTAGCGCCCGCCCCTTTCGCTCCCAGCATGCCCTACGGGCCAGGTATCAAAAGGACGCTCCAAGCTAGAAACGTTGTCTTCTCTTCTCATCCCCTTTGTGTTCAAGCCTTTGTCTTTTTCTCTTGGAAGCCGTCTCCACGGACGAGCCGTTCACCTTTTCCTTTGTCTCAACAAAAATCCGTCCGTCACGTGGTCGACAAGGCCATGCCAGCCCTGGACTCTGAAACCACCTGAAACCACCTGGAACCACCTGGAACTAAGCTTAAGCGCTAAACCGGACAGAGACTTTCTTTGCTACTTCGTTTCTCTTCCTTTTTGAAGTAATCTACGGCGTTTACGTGGATCAGCGCTACGTCCTCATCTGAGTAAAGGCTGCGTGAGGAGCTAACACGCCGCTAAAAGCGTTCTACCGCTAAGGAACTCCCGGACATCGCCTCCGTTGCCGCCGCCGCTTCAAGGACGTCGCAGCACACTGCTCCACGCGACCCCTCGCTTCACGGCCGCCGCCCCTTCACGAACCTTCGCCGCCACACCGCTCCACGCGACGCCTCGCTACGGACCTCGTCCGCGGACAAGGACCAGCCGGACCGAGTCTCTACAAAACCGTAAGCCGAGTTCAGTGTGCGGTTCTTTTGTGGCGTGATTTGGGTAGAGCTCAGCTGTTCCTCCTCCCTTCAGCTTCTCACTTTCCCTCTTGTTGATATATATTAGCATAGACACGTTTGATTATCAAAGGCAAAACCCTGGTTTAACATTATCTGCATGAAATCTGCTGTTAAATCTGATATAACATCTCCTATGATTTACCTGTGCACATTTCTGCTCCGGTGTTTTTGATTGCCCTTTGGATAAATAAACTACACGAAAGAGTTATTGACTATTGTCTGTTTGATTAGACTATGTGTAAGTCCCTGAATCGTGAAACACCCTTCAGACCTTTCTAACGAGCGCGATTAAGGACCGTATCTTAGCTCTTTGGGTTTAACCCTGGTGCCCCGTCTTGTCTCGTTTCTGCTAAGAAATCTTCCTTAATCATAAACTGAATACCTGTAGTTTGAGACCCTACACTATACCAACAATGTTCTGCTGTTATCTAAAGCATATCCTTATAATTAGTTTAAAAAAACAACTGTATTATAAAAGAAATTACAATAATAGTTGGCTGATTAATAGAAGTCTGATTATTCAAATATGTCCAAATTGTAACTGTATGTGATGAGAAAACTGCATAAGTCTAAAAGCAAAAATAGTCAATTTAAACCCTTCGGAGCCATAAATTCACCTTATTCCACAAACTGGTGCTCTGTGGTGAGCGCTAACCTGGTGATTACTGCCGAGCCTCTGTGACTTCAGTTGTAAAGTATGTAGTGGCTAAGTGCTCTGCGATTGAAGCCAAGCCTTACCCTACGGCCAGTGTGTTTGCCCACAATTTAAATGTATTTAAGTCAGGCAGTCGGTCAGGAAAGCCAGAGGAGCTGGTAATGCTCTATTTTCCGAAATGTTGTGACGCTGCAGTTTGTTCAGTGGGACCACAACGCAGCCTAAAGGACAGAATGTTAGAGCCGCGGTCGTTCTCTGGCGGAGAAGTTCAGTAATGTAGTTTATGTGTTGTTTGTACAGATATACAATATAATGAGGTTCCTGTAGTGTTCCTGTAACAATATGGAAGAATCATTCAAATGTGAGCGAGTGTCCAGTGTCAGGCATGATCACGAGGGCTACGATGAAAATGCTTTATTTCCTTTAGGCAGACGTGTTTTGTCAGTGAGATGTATTTACCTTGACATGTTTCAACTGCAGGCTGCGAGCCATCTTCAGAACTGTGCCCAGTCAAGGCAAATATATATATATATATATATATATATATATATATATATATATATATGTGTATATCTCTATCAAAAGATATTCTCTGTGCACTGATTACGTCGACTAATACTCGCTCTCATACTGATTAAGCTCTTATGAAAACGCTGTATTGACCTCTGTAGAGTTGTTTGTATAAGTGAGAGTGCAGATTAAAGTGCCCAGGAACACCCACAACTAAACTCACTCACTCTGTGTCTTTTCCTCTCTGCTGTTGTGAGTAAAAATCATATAAAATAATTGACTATTATAAATTCAGTAATATCAATTGAGTAAGAAACCTTTGACAGAAAAATGGACTAAATGACTACAACATGAATGGCAACAATTTCATTTAAAACATGCTTTAATTATCACTTTATTACCATGAAATCAACATATTAACAATATATTTTGCTTGTCCCTATCTCAATCGACCAATACAACATGATGCTGTAAAGCAGGGGTGTCCAAACGTTTTTTACCGAGGGCCGCATTTTGCAACTTGTATGGAGCAGAGGGCCACAAACAACCCGAAAATGTCAAATTTGAAAGTTAATCCTTCAAAATTTAGCATTTCACATATTTTCGATGAGCCTCCACACCTTTAATAATACTTGTAACATTAATAACAGGTTGTTATGACATCAAAATGCTTGAATTTGTCAAATTTTACAGTAAAAAGTACTACTTTTAGTTGTTTGGACCGACTCAGAAGGCAGCTGAAGGGCCAACAAAAATTGGTCTGAGGGCCGCATTTGGCCCCCGGGCCTTAGTTTGGACATGCCTGCTGTAAAGTCATTGGGATCGACAAAAGTACCGGTATATCATTTTTTACTGTGACTTTTCTTATTGAGGGTAATCCAAGTACAAGATCAAATATCCAAACAACTACACTGCACCTGTCAGATGGGTGTGTTTGGGACCTTTCCTGACCAGTGCTGCTCACTAAGTAATGACGTTGGTTTGTTGGTCCAGTGATGTCATTAAAAAAATCAAACTGGAGTTCTAATTTGCGCCCCCAGTTTCAAATAGATAAGTCGGGTTGTGTGGAATAGCCTGAAGCAGCGGCTGTGACTGCGGATCAATCATTTGAACACGCATTACAAAACAGTGAGCGCTCTGACGCTGCAGGGGGCGCTGTGCGGGCTCGGCCTGTCCAAGCGAAGAGAGAGCAAAGTTTATGACAGAATATGACACCAACAGCGCCTTTACGACAACTATTCCAGCTCTCCAAGTTCCCCTGGTACACAAACAGTCCTTTACTGAGTCCAGAACGTTCTGCGCCACATCATGCAAAACATAGTAGAAAAAGCTTCAGTTGTAGTCATCTATAATAATTCAAACTGTTTTTCAAACTGAGTCCAGATGACTACAACTGAAGCTTTTTCTACTATGGAACACGCCTGGACGAATAAGGGATTACACCGACATCATGCAAAACAGTATTATTTTCCACTGATCCATAAGCTTTCTTAACTCTATGATGCAAGCGCGCAGTTGAAATGAGCGGGATTTAACGGCATAAATACTCTGATGATGACTAATGATTTGTGGATTTAAAAAGAGCCTAGAAGACCTCCAGAGCTCTTTTTGAGAGGCGCGAGAAAATACGGGGAATGAATGAAACGAGCGCAAATGAAGTAAAATACTACTCGAGATGTGTTTTTGATATTATGACGTGGATAAAAGCTCGACAAAGTGATTTTTGCATAATTTGCGTCATTTAAAGTGCTGTGTCATGGTCATTATTCAATAACTGCTCGTTTGGTGGTAAGACACTAGCCACAGCTACCCCGAGGCAAAGGAGATAGTCTCTAAACGCAGGTTTCTCCAACGGGTGAAGGAAATCAAAGGCGACTTCACATGTTTTAGTTCTTGACGGAGGTCGAGCTGTTCTATTATGTTCCGTCTAAACATTAACAAAGAAAATATTCAATCAAGCTACATTTTGAGGGAACTTTTGTCACAGTTTGTGTACAGAGTCTGTGGTCGGAGGCTGTGACCTGAAGGCCCCATTACCACCCATTATCCTTGCACCGTGATAATGAATAGGCCACGACCCCGTCCCGTCGCCGGGAGCGGGTAACGCAATCACAGCTCCCGCAGACGGAGGCGCTGTGTGAGGCTGCGGTGTCCTCTTTCAGCTCCTGTTACTGCACCTGCCGGGCCCAAAACAAGCACGAGCATGGGAAATGGGCTACTCGCAAACTGCCCTCAGTGACGCGCCACATAAAAGCCACGGAAATGAGTTTGGTCCCGATGCAACGGACCTGGTTTTGTCTTTAAAATGTCATCAATGCTACTGCAACACGCTCCGATCTCCATTAAACATCACTGTGGCCCTTTATAAACAGGATTCAAGGATCTTTTTCTCAATTTGTGCCCGTTATTGTCAATTAAATGTGTCCAAAAAGACCTTCCTTGGGCCTACATACTGACCGCCGCTGCAGACCACTGAAAGCATGTGTTGTTGGCGCATGGTTGAGTCCAGCCCAAAGCTCTTAACCTGTTCTGAGAGCCAGTCGCTGGTAAACGGAGGAGAGAGTGTTCATTATGTATGTGTCATCCGCTCCACTGGTCCCACTATGTTGATTAAATGCCCATGTCCCTGTTACCTAATGTTTTGTTTGGTGTTTTCGATCACTTAAAGCAGGACAGCATTAAATATATATACGAGACATTTTGCTCTTAATAATAAACAGTAGCGTCTCTGTGTTATTGAATAGTAAAGTGGACGTCAGGCTAAAGCCAAAGCCGGACGAAATGTGGAAATGTGGTTTGCTCACAGCACATTAAATGAAGGGAAAACGTCATCGTGGTCTGGGAGCTATGAAGTTATTGCATAAGAGATGGGTAAAGTTTATGTTTGAAAGAAAACTGGTTCACCCAAAAAATCATAAAATAGCATTAAAAGGTCTTACATGTGGGCAATAATTACTTTTTTTCCCCAATTGAGTCATTTCTTTGTCTACGGTTGGGAAATTGTTGATCTTTTATTTGTTCAAGCTACGGTAAGCGGCTAATGCTAGCATTTCTCATCGTATTTGAGAATGATTTGTTCATAAATAAAGACTAAACCGTGTGTGAAAACAGCATTTGTAACAGTTTTTACCTTGTTGTGCACATGTTTGCTGTCCTGCTGCTCTGAGTTTACCTGCAACAGCAAAAGCACTGCCTAAACACAATCTTCTGTTAGCCTATTGTTAGCCTAGCCTACACTCTATTGTCGGTGTTAGCATTAGCACACATGACCCCTCTGCTCTGCACTTACAGTTTTACAGCCGACTCCTATTGTAACGCTTCAAAACATGTGCATCATTTAAAACCCATCGCTTGTTGTTAGATGTGGCCCCTTCGCAGTAACTGTATCCAGGGCCTCTTCATTTACGCAGCAGGAGAAAGACGAGCCGTGAAAGTTGTAAACAAGCGCGCTGATTTCAATAACCCTTTTGCAATTGTTTCTTTGCCTCCTGCCACCATCCTGGTTCTAACTGCTACTGTAAACTCATTTAAACTCCATAGGAAACATGCTTTAACTGTCCAAATTCAGTTACAATCAGTAGTAAATAGATTTTTGATGATTTTGAGCTTTCACTTTGTCAATTAATACCTATCTATTTGTGTTTTAAATCCCCCAAAATCAGCCTTTAAACTAATTTGACGGATGATGTGGTGCACTTAACCTCGGTCTATAGATTCGCAACATAAAAATCTTCCTTTTGCATTTGACCCATTCATAAATAATCAAGGACCGTCTATAATGTGGTACCATTTCAGTTTCTAATTACAGTTAATTTAAAATACTGTAGCTATATTTTGAACAACTGTCCACCTTTAGAGCTCCTGCAGTGGCAATTAACAAACGTTATAATAATTTAATAATGATAATACTAACAATAATAATAATAATACACTAAAATACAGGTGTTGTTTTTGGGTTTATTTTCCTTTTTGTACATTTTTCTTCTCATGCATCAATGTTACTTAATTAGTTCTAGTTTTTGATGGAGTTTTTGTGCGTGAATGTGAGGTGGAGGATGGGTATATTTCGATTTTTCTTTGTTTTGTGACTATATCGTTATGTTAATCTTTTTAATATTTTATTGTCGTCGTTAATTTAAAAAAGAAAAACAATCACAAACGCTTTACAAACGCGAGTGCAAGCAGTCAATTACACAAAACAAACTAGATTTTCAGGTGCCTCCCGTCGTGTACAACAGCATTTCAATTGCCAATATTGGTAAAAATATGTGCCGGGCTTTATTTTCCCCATGTGGGACAATAAAGGAATATCTTATCTTATCTTATTTTATAGTACAGTACATACAAAAACATCTCCGGGGAGACATGTTTGTTTTTAAGATGAATTGTGGTTTACGGCTTCATTAAATAACTCCATAAGCTACATTTCAAGAGAAGGACACTTGACCGGTCCGTGCTCGGCGGCCATCTGTCTGGACTTCTTTTCCCGTCACGCCACGCTGTTAAAAAGGGCTATGAGTAAACAACATGGCACTGGTGAGGAGGAGGAGAAGAGCGAGTGGGTGAGAGGGCTCCGAGAGGTCACATTATTCAGCTCCTGCAGACACAACAACAGCCTGTGCACTGGAGGGGACGAGCTGTTGACAAGACAGAAGCCTCAAAAACGGGATTCTGGGAAATAAAAGTGGGAGTTATGTCGAAAAATGCGCAGTCCCGCTTGCCAATTGTTGTTTTGGAGATATGCAAAAATTTGAACAGTGAGAATATAGTCTACTCTATACCGTATTTTCCGGACTATAAGTGGCACTGGCCAAAAAATGCTTAATAGAGAAGGAAACATTTTTAAAAATTTAAAATAATAACAGATTATAGAACATGGTGAATAGGTGTACGTATGCTAACGCTAACACCTTCAGCTACATGACGCACAGACAGAACTGTGGTAAGTGTCTGGTATGTTAACGTAACATAAGAACAGTTATTCAGATAACTATAGTATAAAGAACATGCTAACAAGTTTAGCAAAGCATCAGTTTTACCCCAAATCACTAAATCCATTGAATTCTTCTTCCTCTGTGTCACTTCTAAACAACTCCACAAGCTCCGGAGGTAGAGGAAGTGCAGATTCTTCTTCTGCGTCGCTTAGAGCCTAGAGCGCCCTCTTGTGAAATGTGGTTGTCAGTGTGAAAATAACAAATAATATCACATATAAGCCAAAACTATGAAAAAACATATAGTCCGGAAAATACGGTAATTAGAACTAAATTACCTTTGTTTTATGGTTTATTCACGTTTCACGCAATACGTGAACCTCGACCAAGACATTTGCAGCCACATTTTTAGCACAATCCTGATCGATTGTTGAAATATCATCTGGAAATCGAGATTGTGAAAAGTGAAATAAAATAATGTGGTCATCAACACAAGTCGGTGGTTTCCTGTGTGTTCTTAGTCTTTTATAAACATTGCTCCACACAGTTATATCAGAAGGTTATGTATCTGTTTATCCGTGGTATCTTATGTTTGAAACCATAGCCCTCTTGTCTCTGTGCGGTTATTGCTCAAGTTTTATTTTGTGGTGAGATGTTTCCAGGAAGTTGAGAGCAGTGGTTTGAGCTCTCTGAAGCTGTGTTTCTGCTGCTGTCAGAGTGTCTGTGGCGGATGAGCTGTGACTGACAGAGAGTGCACCAGCACAAGAGGAAACTACAGGCCAAACACTACTTAAACTATGAGGAAGATGCACTTTCACTGCTTGCTTTATCAGTATGTGATATGTATGAAAATATAATATGAATATGAAAATAACACTTCTCCATTTGCTCTGCGGTTAACGTCATTACACTTTTCTCATACCTGTTTATCAGCCATAAAAGCACCAGCACCAGCCGTGTAAAGACAGTAACTGAGAGGTCATTTCAACTCATATCATTTGTATTGTAGTATTGTCAATTCAATAACAACATAATGTTCTATGATCTCTGTAAAACATATAACACCAGATTTAAGATGATAAGTCACTGAAAAACAGTTGAAATAAAATGCAATGTCTGGACCAGGGCTTCTTAAAGGAGACATACTTAGCTTTTTCAGGTACTTAGCATTGCTCTCAAACACAAGTAGATCATCATTTCATATTTTGCTTAGTAGTGATCTAAACGGGCGTGTACTCTGATGTAAGATTATGAGTGCTATATAAATGTGACCATAGTTTCTGCTGTGGTCATTTGTGTGTGGCGGCCCACCACCACTAAATCCTGACCCCCCCACGGTAAAATACCCCTTTAAAAGGACCTGACTCCGGCTCTGTGGAGTTTGGATGCGTCAGTAACCTGAGAATAAGCTCAACATTCAAAACGCTTCATGATGCGTAGGCACTATTAGGCTGCATTCTTATTATGCTGCAGGAAAGCAAGGACAAGCGGAGCGCAGGGCACAGACAGACACCAAGCACACAGAGATTAGAGTGTGATGAAGGTGTCAGAGGGAGTCGAGCTTCAGCTACAGAACAACACAGGATTTACTCAAACACAGGAATCAAACAAAATACAACTTTGAGTGAATGAACGACGAGGAAACACAGTTGTACGAAGGTTAAACGCGCTGGGGCCCATTCACAAATGAACAGTATTAAATTATATTGGTTTTGTGGCCTTCGCACAGCCTAAACTCTGCACTGTTGCCAAGTAGCCTAGTGTTTCAAGCGTGCAATGACGACCTTCTCAGGGCTATCACCACAATATCTCAGATAAGAAAGACCGAAAACAGGACCTGACCTCGTAGGACGGTGTAGATGATAATACTGTTTGTACAAAAACGATGCAGAAATATAAGTTTGGAGCGAGTACATTAAGACTTCCACAAAGGATAAAGGTATTTACGAATTTCAAAATAAAAGAAATGATGGAACGATGAAGGTTTCTGATAAAGAGCTTTGGGAAATGGTTCAAAATCCACTGGTTAAAACGCATTCATGAGATGTTTAGCGACCTTTAAACTTAAAACCTTCTTGCTTTTTAATTTTTCTTCCTTATTGAAACTGATATTTTGCTCTGACAAACAGACGTATCCATGACTCATCGTGACAGCTCGGACGACTTGCTGAAAACAGTCATTCATCATTGTGGTTTTGTAACTTGTCTGAACACTGACAGAAAGGTTAAATCGTCGACAAGCTTCAGCTTTTGTGTGTTCAAACCGTTCTGCTTGGGGGGTTGAACCCACAACCTCCTTTCTACCACCGCTTATTGCCTGCTTTAAGACGTGTGTTACTGATTAACGTTGATACGGAAATAGTTGTCTTTTGGAGATATGCAAAGAATGAAAATCAAGCGTTTTACATGAGAAAACCAAATTCAAAGCTGCAAAGAATATCTGAGGGAATCAGACGATAAGAAACTAATCGCATAATGTGATATTTCAGCACTTTATTATTTTATTTTCACAGTCCATTCAGATTTAAAGTGCATCTCGATCTGAATTGGTTCTTACCTGGTTAATTAAAGGTTAATACTGAAGGGGAATCTAAATATGTTAACCATTACTATATTGTATAATCAACTATATTCATTTTATGAAACTGTTTTACGAAACTGTATTAAAAGTATAACCAACTATATTCATTTTAGACTGTGTTACACTTGGGTTAACTCCTTATACGCACAACACAGAGACACTCACTGCTCCTTTTGAGACATTCTCTGATAAGGACGGACACCTTCCCGGAGCTGCAGACTTCAAGGCCACAGACATGCCAAAGAGCTCATGGAAGAAAACTGGAAGGAGGCGTCAACCGTCATATTCTGCCTAATATCTGAATGTTGTAAATATAACGCGGAGCAAGGATTTCGGAGCGTCCGGACCGCCCGTGTAAGACGCCTCACATTCGATAGGGACATTTTAGGTTAGCGCTCCGTTTATCTGTACTAGTCTTGTAAATGGCAGGGATTAAACATCTGATTGATTTTAACTTTCTGATTCTTGCCCTTCTTTCATAAACGAGCACGCCGACAATACATAAATAACCTGGGACCAATGCCACAGAAATTATTATTTCACAGATACAAATTAACAACATGTCTGTTTTGTTAAATTAATCTTTAAAGGTTGGAGCTCTGCCCTGTACTTCCTGTCCTTTTCAACCGATTTTGTTCAACTTTTCTTCACAAACTGCAGCTTGATTGGTGTAAATCTATCAATTATTAACATATAAACTCAAAATCAAACAATTATAAACCTGTCAAACGCACTTTAAGCAATACTTGAACCTGAACCGAGACGTTTACACATTTGAACTCGTTTCTGATTGCAAAATTATGATCTGACTATTGTGAAAATGGCACAAAAAGGTTTTCTACTTTGGGGCTCGAACCCACAACCTTCCCCGGTCTTGCTGGAGCTTTTAAACAGGGCATTGAAGTGGCTTTTTGCAGCGCGTGGCATTGTTTGGAAATAGAAAGTCTTTGCTCAGCTCCTTCCACACCCTCTCTCCCGTTACTCTTCCCTTCCTCACTGTAAAAAGCGTCTAGCGTTACCGTGGCGTCACCATCGCGGCCTGAGGGGCGGGTTCACGTGGGCGGATGTTTGATGTACAAATACCATATGGGCGCGTGCATAATGGCATCAGATAGGGCTGATCTCACTGCAGGACAAACACTGCACATTTTCCATTGTGGGCGCGAGGGCAGAGGACGACTTAATCAAACACACGAGAGCCCTTGAAAGAGCCGAAATGTGTCAAAGGCCCCCTGGTGGTGATCGTGTGACATTAATCACGCCAAGGTTGAAGCCGCCTGTATTTTCTGGCGTTTAATGCCGCGTGAGATGTGTTTGAGAGTATTTTTATGTATTTTTCTTTTGTTTTTTTAGCAATTTTATGGTTTGGCTTGGATTTGATTTGACTGGTTTTATTTATTTTTTTTTATTTTACAATCCCACCAAGTCAACACAGAGACAACTTTGCTCTCTGCCTGTGGAAAGAAACACAGAGACTTTTTAATTAAATCATTTTATGCCTTTTATGATTTTAAAGTACTGGTTAAGCACATTTTATTGATTGTTTTAATGTGTTTTATTTGGATACCCTGTGTTTTTTGTTTGCTCGATTGGTTTTCCCTGTATAAAATAAAATAAAATAAAGTTAAATAAACTAAGTGATTAAAAAGGATTTAAGTTGAAAATGACAGGAGACTTTGTCACATCCAATGCTCATATTGCCCCTCGCACCAAACAGTACAGTGAATAACAAAGATTGCCACTTTTTGTTACGTTATTAACCTTATTCCACGGGCGACATTATTAAAAGGTCTTTCTTGCTGGTATAATTTTACATAAGAGCTTCCGATGGCAACAGTAGCGGCCAGAGAATCGGGTTGGATGAGTCGATTGTCACATGAACATTTTACATAAATCAAAGTACTTAATGGCACATTTCGTTCTCCACTTAAAGGTGGTATGGACGATTTTTTTTCAGCAAATTTTTTATCATATTTCCTCGTGGCGTGGATAAATCATTTGTCCTGCCACGTATCAATCATAAAACGCACCTATCGCTCACCTGCAGCCGCGTGCGGTTCGTCCCCACGTTTCCTCGTGCCTAAGAGCATGGATCTATCATAATATAGTTCCCTCAGTGTACGGGGCAAAATGAAGACGGAGAAAGACAGTTCGAGCTGACTCAGAAGTGGACAGAAATTTACAGGAGACGAGAGATGCGATGCGCTCCGTTGCGCTAATAAACAAACGCACGTGTGTGTTGTATCAGTCCGCACGGGGGAGTGCGCATGCGCATTTCCGCCTGCATTCTCAAATTGCCGAAAAATCTTCCATACCGCCTTTAAGTGAACAGAATTCCTGCTCAACTGGAAATGCCAAAACAAGGAAAGTGTAAATCCATCACAGAAAGATGCAGAAGTGGGCAGGGCTGAATAACTGTCGTAAGTGGCTCTTGATATGCTGATACGAGCAGATTAGGGCTGTAGTCGACTAAAGACACGGCCTATCGACCGATTTATCGACTAAAAGTGGTAAAAGCAATCAAAACTATGAAGTACTTCTATGTATCTGACCCAAACTGCACTCAGACTACAACTGCACTGGAGTCCATGATAAAAACACCCATGTATACAGAAAAGTACCAGAAAACAGTGTATTTAGAGTTAAATTAAACTCATGATTCACTCCAAAATCTTAACATAACTCGCTCCAAATCCTCCTCTTGTTGCTTTAATCTAAATAAAATAATTAGCCAGCTAATAAAAATGTTGCTCGACCGATTAATCGATTAAAAGACTAAAGGGTTGCAGCCCTAGTGCAGATTCTGATTATTTTTCCCAAATGATCTGAATTCCTCTAAACTCAGTTACTGTCAACAATGTACACAATGCAGTGCTCATTACAAAATATATATACACAAATGTAATATCAATGATAATGTTAATACAGCACTTCCTTTTGACGGAACAAACGTTATAATTAGGGATGCAGACCTAAACCCACGTTCAAGTCCAGATTCGAATCCAGAGGTTTAGGTTCAGGTCCGGACCTAATGAGTCCACTCTTTAATTTTGCAGATCCATTGGCATCAAAGTCATGTAAAAACCTTCAAAAACTAGCATAACAGTCAACTAGAACCACTATAAATCAATCAATCAACTTAGCAGTATCAAAAATAGAATATGAAAATATTTTACACTACACACAATACATCATATTAACAGCATTAAACACAAGACCATATTTAACAACTGTAGAATACAAATACTATTACAAAATATAAGCTCCAATTAATGTCCAGCAATTAAACAATATTACTTTGACTTAGTATTTACTTAGATGTATTTATATATATTGCACATTAACCCACCTAAATAAATGCTACATCACACCACAACATAACAGTTATTTCATTCATATTGTAGCGACTCTAGTCTCTAGTGCGCGTGTGCGGTCTCTGGGGCGGAGCTAAGAGCGGGAGACGAGGTGGTTTTTGATGTTCCTGTTCCATCACCATGGTTACGGCCAACAGTAACCAACTCTGTTCAAGAAATAAAGTGACAACTTGTGAGCACTAAACCAGCATTACTGACCTGAGCGAGAAGTTACAATATTTACACACAAACCAAAGCACAACCTGCTCCTTTAACAAGCGTCTTAAACTAACTCACGGAGCGCCACAAGCGGCGACGCACGCGGCGGCTTCAAACGGTTCAATTAAGCCAGTGATCTTCCCGAAGGTTCGGTCTCTCGCGTCTTTAAACTCATTGCGCCGGCTTCAACTTCTGCCGCGCGGAAGACGCGTGCGTCGCTGATGCTCCGGGCGCGCCATTGACAGCGATGTCAGTGTTTACGTCTTTTCTAGCGCGAATTTCGCGATCTATGGAATGTTTAGATTCTAGAACGTAAAGGATATAGAATGTGAGTGGTAGATTTTGGTGGTAGAGTCCAGAACCGAATCACCGGGGTTTCGGTTTTTTTGGACCTGAACCGAAACGTCCGGATCCGGTCCGTCGTAGCGGTACGCATCCCTAGTTAGGCCCGAGCGCCACAAGCTGGCGAGAGGCTTATTAGTCTCGTAAGGCCGTGCGAAGCACGGCTGCGAAAGTGCGCACGTAATCGAGCGCGAAGCGCTCGCCCACTTCCAAACACTCACTAACGCACTCCTTCACTCACGCACGCCCCGTGCATACTAATTAGTTGTAGGAAAATGGAACATTACCGTTGTAAACGAAGCCCGTGCAAAAGTTTGCGGTCGTCATCCCCATATAAAGCACTCATTTGCGCTAAGTAGCTCACGAATACGTTCCCCATCTCTTGCATGTTCCGTGCATATAAGCATGTAATGCAAAAATTGAACATTATTACTGTATAGTGGGCCAAAAACACAAAGTGGGCGGAGCCCACTCTTCTTCTTCTTCTTCTTCTTCTTCTTCTTCTTCTTCTTCTTCTTCTTCTTCTTCTTCTTCTTCTTCTTCTTCTTCTTCTTCTTCTTCTTCTTCTTCTTCTTCTTCTTCTTCTTCTTCTTCTTCTTCTTCTTCTTCTTCTTCTTCTTCTTCTTCTTCTTCTTCTTCTTCTTCTTCTTCTTCTTCTTCTTCTTCTTCTTCTTCTTACCAACCCCCCTATTTTTCACCCAGTGAACATTGACGAAAAGTCACAAAAATTTGCACACCTCTAAAAATCGTGCCTCCTTACATTCTGGCTATCTCCCTTTTCTAAAATTTTAAAAAATTGGCGTGTCAGCGCCCTCAAATGTACCAAAAATGCATTAAGAAAGAAAATGATCCAAAAAAAATCTTATCGTAGAATCATGAAATTTGGCGCAGAGGTAGATGGTGACAAGAGAAGTAAAAAATATTATTACGGCAACGCCGTCCGCCCAACCAAATGTTGGCCATATTGGTTCAAAAATGGCTAATTAGGACTTGGAAGTTTTTCCAAACGTCTTACTTTTACAAACTCCTCCCAGGGCGTTGGCCCTAAAAAGCTGAAATTTGGTGAAAATGCTACTGAGGAGTGGGAAATCAAAAGTTATTCAAATTACATTGATACCTCTCACGGTCTCTGTGCGGCGAAGCCGCAAACTGTAGCTAGAATTTCAGAAATCTCCCATATTTATAATTTCTGGCGTTTGCGCAGATAAAGTCCAAATTGCGTCAAATTAGAATCAGTTGTTAAACTCTTTGCCCTAAACCTACTTGAAGTGAAATAAATTGATTTGGCGCCACAGCGCCTCCTACAGATTTTATATGGAGGTTAAATGTTTAGTTTTCCGAAATTTGACACAAAACTCAATTTTGGCATTCCCATCAAAAATGTAAATGAGAGCCATGTCATTGACCCATGTCAATTGTTACGGTGTTGCCGTAGTGATGACCGAAACCTCCCATGTTATTCCAATGGGGAAATCGCCAGAACATGCTTACACTTTATACTTTCACCAACTCCTCCTAGGGCGTTAGCCCTATCAACATGAAATTTGGTGAGACTCATCTTCAGGTGTGGACCATCAAAAGTTATCCACATTTTTATTCAAAGAGTCACGGTGTCTGTGCGGCAAAGCCGCACATTTTGCCAAGAATTCAAAATAAAATTGCTTTTTGATGGTAAAACAAAGGGGAGAAGATGTGACAGCGTTAGCGCCCCTATTGTCCTTTTAGTACGCCTTTTACACTTTTAGTTGTCTTCTCTTATTGTACGGCATTGTATTGTGGTTATCTTCTAACATAAAAGATAAATAAAGCTCAGTCAAACTTATTTAACATACTTAACGTTACCGTGTTCAGGGATTGTCGGAAAACAATACAGGTTATACAATAATGTTGATCATTGGTAAAAACGCGTTACTTTTATAACACAGTAGCAAAGTAACTTTACACGTTAGTTAGTTTCCCGGGGAAGTAACGAGAAAGTAACGCTACAAACACTGTTCATATGGTATTACTGTTTGTCAAACCATAACTGTTGTGTCATTTATATGGATTTTGGTTCTTGTTTACAGTCTGGTTGCTCGGTAACAGTTGTAGAATTACCTCTACCTTTGTCTTATTTGCTGCTCATGTCCAACCAGGAAGTACAATTATAAACTTGACACAAATGGTTCAAACTGGGGACAAACGGGCAAAATCTTGAGTTAAATCTAAAATATAATCGTCTGAAACTGTCATTAAGACTTTAAATGACAAAATGGAGATGTTCTGGTGCTGGATGGATCGCCCCGGTGACACAGATGAGGCTCTGACGCCACAGTGGTTTAACACTCGGGTGTCACATATCTCCCGTCTGCTCCATTCACGTCCGACTCACGGTCAAAGTCCAGTTTTAATTCTTGTTTTAGTCCCGGCCGGTCACACTGTGCTTTTGACCGTGTGACCAGGCTTAACATATTTAATCACGCACAGAATCGAGGCGCTCTTGTGGGACTGAAGTGGAATTATAGTGGTTTACAAATGTTGTAATGGGGAATTTCTCTAGCGTTAGAAAGACTAAGTATGTTTCACGACCCACCGACTCTAAAAAGGGACTAAATCAAAGAAAATTCACCCCCAAAAAAGCAATTTTTCTCAATTTAATGAGCTTGTAAATCATGTTTAACCTTTAATATGCTCTGATTATTATAAATATGATCTAAATATATAAAACTAGACTTTGTTCATAGAAAGTAGAGCTGAATTTTTCAACTTTATTTCGATTTTTGACTCAATTTCATCATGTTTTCTTACAAAAAAACAAAAAATATGACTTTTAATTGATAAAGTTTATGAACAAAGACATACTTTTTAAATAAACTTCCTGTACCATTTACTATTATTGCTCCAAACAACACTCTACACGCCTGACACAAGACGCATTGATTAAAAAAACCTCCAGCCAGCCAATAATTCTGCACTAAAAATGTGGTATAAATTCAATTAAAATGTGATTATTCCCCAGCTTAAACACAACGTTCCTTCTCATAACGCTACAAAGGCATTTTTAGCACGCTACTTTTAACGCGACACTGGTCCAACTTTTAATTACGACAAGTTCTACAAAGCACCAGCAGATGGCGCCAGACCTGCACCCGCTTACCGACTGAAACAGAACACCAAAGACAAAGACAAATGACAAAGAGCGGAGAATGTGCAGTCAAAATATAAAACTATTCTTGGTGTTTATACGACATTCTGAACGGGTCAAACGCTCAGACAAACGCGCACTGTTGCCGAGCCACGCCCCGTTAAGTGTAGTCAGAGTGGGCGGTACTTACTCCATTGGTTTATTACGTTATTCATGTGCATCTTGTGGACAGCGGCGGACGGGACCGGACGGCTCTACGGTCACTGGGGATGGAGGACAAACACAGAGGGACAACACGTGAGCGACGCACGACAACCACACAGCCACGTGAAGCAGGAAACACAACGCACAGACAATTGTACCATGTATGATTTATGCTGCGAATAAAGACAGATTTGAAGCCGGTCGATTAGTTGTACCGAGCGTTTTGGGGATGGAACTCACTGGAAGCAGCTCGTAACTCACGTACGACACAGCTACGGGACTGCACCGACGTGAATCACAGTGTCGATCACCATAATCAAGTGAGAAAAAGCATCAGGATTTAACGATTATTCACAATTATTGGATTATTGAGACTGCGACCAGTGAATTTTTTTCATTCTCATTCAATTTTGTGACCGGCTTTGCACAATTTAACTTTCTGAAAGGCAAAATAAAGTTAAATGTGACAAAAACAGTGTTAGTATCCGCTCTGCTGAGACTCTGTTTACCGGGTTTATTCCAGGGCTGACTCTTCTTCATCTTCCTCTCCTTCTTTGATGTACAGCTTTATTCTTTAGGCTTTTTTCTTTAGGCTTTGATTTGTCGTTGCACCTGCTTCTCTGTGTGTATACAACAACACAACAACGAACAATACCTCGTGCACTTGGATGCCAACTGCCATAAAAAACTACAACGACAACAGTTTGGATATTACGGCAACATAGAGGAACGCCTCGGTCCGTATGACGGGGAAGAAGAAGAGGAAGCGTGACCTGGTCGGTGACGATATGAACAGCGGGGAGGACTCCCCTGGAGCCACTGATCCTGTGCAGCGTAGGGCGTCTTCTTGCTCGTCTATGGAGGGCTCTCTCAGTGAGGAGCAGGGCGGGGGGGTTGCAGATGTCGGGGATGTGAGTTCAGAGTGTAAGGTGTTCATAAAGCTCGCGCAGGATAATGCGTCCTTTAAGGGGTGGGATCCGATGGCGTTGACAAGGAGCCTGACTGTAGCTGTGGGAGTGGTCAAGCATGCGAGTGTCCTTAGGGATGGCTCGCTGCTGGTTGTGTGCAAGGACGTGGCTCAGCAAAGGAAGGCGATTGAAACTAAGTGTCTGGGGGGGAAGGACATTCTTGTGTCTGATGCTGTAAGAGGCACGGTCAGGGGAGTTATAGTAGGCGTCCCTACGACGACATCTGTGGATGACGTAAAGGAGAATTTGACTGGAGCTAAGGTGGTGGATGCTAGGCGGTTGAAGATGACCCGGGATGGGGTAAGGTGTGACAGCCTGTCGATAATGATTAGATTTGAAGGTGGGATCCTGCCTCGTGTGGTGTGCGTTGGGTACATGCGCTATGGCGTACGCCCATATGTTCTGCCGCCCCTGCGTTGCTTCAAGTGCCAGCGCTTTGGGCATATTGCAGCGGTCTGTAGAGGGAAGCAGAAGTGTGGTAAATGTGCAGGAGACCACGAGTATGGGAAGTGTGACGACGGAGCAAAACTCAAGTGCTGTAACTGTGGGGGAGAGCATAGCTCTGCCTACGGGGGATGCGTGTTCAGCAAGAGGGCTGCGGAGGTGCAAAAAGTTAGAGCCTCTCAAGGCATATCCTACGCGGATGCGGTCAAGAAGGTGTCTGGTAGTCAGGTGACGGTGGATGCAGTGGGGGCTGCCAGTGCTGCTGGTGTCCTAGGCGACAGGGGAGGGGGCAGCGTTGCCCGCAGCCAGGGGGAGGTCCCCACTGGGATGCCCGTGAGTGTGGCTTCCACGGGCAGAGGCCCTGTGGGTGCGGAGGATGTACTGGTTGTGAAGAGGAAAGATTTCTTCCTCTTTATAGTGGAAGTGATTAACTGTACTGGGCAAACCAAGAAGAGATCCGAAAAGACTAAGATCATCGCTAAGGCTGCAGGGAAGTACTTTGGAGCTGGGGGCCCCGAGTGGACGGAGATAGAGGATGCGCTGCGGGAGGGCGCCCTGCCCCATTCTGGCAGTGGGAGTGGGGGGGCTCCCGATGCGCCGTCAGGTTCCGGGGGCTCATAATGGCGGTGGTTGTCTTGCAATGGAATGCGCGTAGTCTTCGTGCTAATGGCCAGGAATTTAAGCATTTTGTCTCTACCTTGTTGAACAAGCCTCACGTTATGTGCGTGCAGGAGACTTGGTTACGACCTAGGTGGGGTTTTGGGATACAAGGGTATGTGTGTGTTAGGAATGATAGGGAGCAGGGTAGAGGCGGAGGTGTGGCTGTGTTTGTCCGAGATGACCTAAATTACGTTGTTGTCAGTGTGAGTAAAGCGCCGGAGGCCCTGGCGGTGAGGGTCTGGCTGGGTGGTGAAGCTGTTACTGTGGTTAACCTTTATAATCCGTGTGGTGAGTTAACGCTAGAGTCCTTACATAGTATCGGTAAGGATGTTCGGGGAAAGGCCGTGTGGTGTGGGGATTTTAATGCGCATAGCGCTTTGTGGGGCGGTAGTGGTACCGATAGGTATGGGCAGGTGGTAGAGGGTTTTATCAATCAAAGGGAGTTGGTTTGTCTGAATGATGGGGGTGGGACCCGCTATGATATGGGGACCGGTGCGGAAAGTGCAATAGATCTTACACTTGTGTCCAAGGAGTTAGCTGGTGTTTGTAGTTGGGAGGTTCTTGGTAATCTTTCTTTTGGTAGCGATCACTATCTAGTCCGCACCGTGATTGGCTTTGGGAGCTGTGTGGTCAGGGGGACGAGGATCCAGAGGTGGCAGTTGGCAAGGGCGAACTGGGGGGCTTTCCTGAGGAAAGCTGATGATGGTTCTAGGGTTCTGCAGGAAGGAGGATTGACTCAGGTGGATGATCTCAATAGTGCAATTGTCTCGCTCATCACGCAGTCAGCGGTAGGCACGATTCCTAAGAGTGGTGGTAGTGGACATAGGAAGCGGGTGCCGTGGTGGACTGAAGCATGTGGTCATGCTGTTAGGGCGAGAAATGCGGCGTTTCGCCGGCTAAGGGTTGCCCACACTGAGGGTGCCCTCATTGACTACAAGAGGGCCCGCGCTGTTGTGCGGAAAACTGTGAGAACGGCCAAGAGTGCCTATTGGAGGCGGTATTGTTCCAAAATTGGGAGAGAAACGCGTCTCGGGGATGTTTGGGGGATGATTAAGCGGATGCATGGGGTTGAGCGCCGTCGTGGGACCCCGGTCCTAATACTGAATGGTGTTGAAGCAGTCAGCGACGTTGACAAAGCTGAACTGTTGGCCAGCACCTTTGTGTCGGTGCACAGCTCTGACAATCTCTCACCTGCGGAAAGGCACTACAGGGAGAGTACTTTGGCCCAGAATTCTGAGCTGATTGGGCACCAGCCTTCGACTCAAGATGACCTTGACCTTCCGTTTAGTTTGTTTGAGCTAAGGAGAGCACTTTCTAAGGCGAAACAGACAGCCCCGGGTAAAGATGAGGTGTGCTATGACATGCTCTCTCATTTGACTGATGACACGCTTGGGCTAGTCCTGGGTCTTTTCAACCGTGTTTGGGATTCAGGTTGTGTTCCATCTGCGTGGAAACAGTCTACGGTGGTGCCGGTTCTGAAGCCGGGTAGGCCAGCGTCTGACCCTTCAAGTTATAGGCCGATTGCCTTGACGTCGCAGCTCGGGAAAACGATGGAGCGCATGGTTACCGAGCGGTTGGATTACTTCTTGGAGAGTCAGGGTTTGCTTCCCGCGCACCAGAGTGGTTTCCGTAGGGGCAGGAACACCATGGATTCCGTGTTGTGTTTGGAATCTGATATCCAGCTGGCCAGGGCTCAGAAAGAAAAGGTTATTGCGGTGCTCTTTGATGTGGAGAAGGCGTACGATATGGTTTGGAAGGATGGGCTCCTCATTAAGCTGCGGAAGTGTGGTGTGAAGGGTAAACTGTTTAACTGGGTCCGGAGCTTTCTGTCTGGCCGGCGTATCCAAACCAGAGTGGGCGCTGCTTACTCTGGGGTCTATGGGGTGGAGAATGGGATCCCGCAGGGGAGTGTGTGTAGCCCTATCTTGTTCAATGTTATGATTAAGGACATCTTTGACGACGTGGATGGGTCTGTTGGGAGGAGCCTTTATGCTGACGATGGCGCTCTATGGGTGAGAGGGAGGAATCTCCGGTTTTACGAGGCGAAACTGCAAAGGGCAATACAGCAGGTGGAGCAGTGGACCCTGAAGTGGGGGTTTAAACTGTCCGTACGGAAGTCTCAAGTGATCTGTTTCTTCAATGGACATAGGGACGTCTCCCTTCGACTGCATGGGCAGGTGCTCGAACAGGTCAGGGAGGTGAGGTTCTTGGGGGTCACCTTTGACGAGAGGCTTAGTTGGCGTCGGCACATTGATGAGGTCAGTGGTAAATGCAAAAGGGTGAATAACTTGCTTCGTTGTCTATCCGGCCAGGACTGGGGGGCCAGCAGAAGGTCGCTCCTGGGTATTTATCGGGCCGTCATGAGGGCGGCTATTGATTATGGCTGTATAGCCTACATGTCTGCGGCTGAGACTAACTTAAAGAAGCTTGATGTGGAGCAAGCCCAGGCCTTGCGCATCTGCTGTAGGGCTTTTAGGACCTCCCCTGTCTCGGCGCTGCAGGTTGAGTTGGGGGAATTGCCGTTACGGCTCCGGAGGCTAGAACTTCTGTTGGCTTACTGGGTGAATGTGCAAGGTCATACGAGCTCTCACCCGGTGAGGGACTTTCTCAGGGTTGATGGGGGGCAGAGTGAGGCTGGCGGTATGATTTTCAGCCAGGTAGGAAATGCGAAGGCGCGGCTTGCGGGGGTTGGTGATCTGCGTGTGAGCCCGTCGGTGGCTTTGTCTGCTATAGCTCCGTGGAAGTTTGTCCCGGCTCCTGTTGATGTTAGCTTGCATGGCAAGCTTAGAGGAGTCGCTGGGAGGGCACCGCAGTTTGCCGTTCAATCGCTCATCGATAAGCACTCAGGTGATGTGTTTATTTATACCGACGGGTCTAGGGATCCTGAGAGTGGGCGTACTGGCGCCGCTTATTTTGTGCCTGACCTGGGGCTAGCGGTCAAGAAGAGGTTGACAGATCGCCTTTCTGTTTTCACGTCGGAACTTATAGCGATACGGTTGGCGTTGGAATGGGCGGAATCTGCTTTGCAGTGTTGCGGCATTGTGGTGGCCTCTGACAGCCTTTCTGCATTGCAAAGCATTAAATCTGGGAAATCGGATTGCAGACAGGATGTGTTGAATGGCATCTTCTGTCTGATGCTCTCCCTGTCCAGGAAGGATGTGAGGGTTTCCTTCATTTGGGTCCCTGCGCATGTGGGGGTGGATGGTAACGAAATGGCTGATGCACTGGCTAAACGTTCCCTTCGGCGGCCATCAATTGATGTGGCGGTTGAGTTAAGCAAATCTGAAATCAAGCCTGTTATCAAGAGTCATGTGGTCGGCCTTTGGCAGGAATTTTGGAGCCACTGTGTTACTGGACGGCATTTCTATCACATACAGGGTAGTGTGGGTCCTTGCGGGTCTATGGGCAGGAACGCGTGGGAGGAAAGGGCCTTCGCCCGCATGAGGATTGGCCATACTGGACTCAATTGGTCACTAAGTAGGATAGGCAAACATCCGACCGGTCTGTGTGGTCACTGTCGGGTGCCAGAGACTGTCGAGCATGTGCTGATTTGCTGTGAGGCTTATGATAGGGAAAGGGCCGGGTTGGCCTTGTGGTTTCGGAATAATGGGCGGGAGTTCAATCTGCGGAACGTTCTGGCGATCCAGTCACAGGGTTTGTGTCAGGCTGTGGTTGCTTACTTATGTAGCACAGGGCTGGGTAAACGTTTATAGAGGTGGGGGGTGTTGGAGACTGAGCCGAGGATGAGGAGCAAGAGGATGTTCTAACGCGCTTGGACTTCATGGGCCTAGAAACGCCAAAGTGATGGAAGAAGGACTTCTAAAGGATAAAACGACAAAGACGTCCCATGACCTCATGGGCTTTGTACTTCCAAAGCACCGAACGTCAAAGAGGGCGAGGAAGGTGAAGAAGAGTCTCCCTGGAATAAAGCCGGTTGGTCTCTGACACAACAACTATTCTAGTCACAAAAACACATCATGACCTCATGGGCTTTGTAACGCCAAAGCGATGGGAGGAGTACTTTTACGGACTACGACAGAGTCTGAGGACTACGAAACGTCTGAGGAATAAAGTCTGGCGGTAATGCAACACTCGGATGCCAACCGCCATAAAACAACAACAACAACAACAACAACAAGCTCAGTCGCCCTTTGGTTTGGTGTCAGTTCGTCAGTTGACGTCTGTCCAGGAGACTCCTAGTCTCTCCTGCCCTGCCTGCCCCTGCTTCTGCCCCTGCTCCTGCCCTGCCCCTGCCCCTGCTTTGTTTTCCTGCCTTTCTACCTGAGCTAAGTTGGTGCTTTCCTGTTTTGACTTTTGGGAATTTTTAATCTTTGTTAAAGGTCCCATAACATGCAAAATCGACTTTTCAGAGCTTTTAACCTTCTTACATTGCTATTTGTGCTTCATATATGTACCCAGAGTGTTTTTTTGATTGATTCCAGCAGTTTTTAGCTATATTACAGACTATCTCCTTTCCGTGAATCTCCAAACTGACGGGGGGTGGGGCAAGACCGCGTCATAAGGGCAAGCACACGTCATCATCCCCCCCTTATTATTATCAATTATACACTTAGGATAGACTACGAAACTCTACTTTGCCTTTATCCGGACTGCGTTTGGGTTTTTGCCACTGGGGCCATAACAGTCAGATAAAATAAGGTTCTTCACACAGTTAGGTCTGTATTTTAAGCTGTATATTGAAAAAAAATATCATAAGTTTGCTTCTTAAATTGTTACAATTATTATTTTTGTGTTTTTACGATTACATTGAGACCTGAATAATTAACCTGAATAATTAACCTGATCATCGTCACATTCCTAGTAGTCAGTTAGTCAAATGATTATTTCTGCAGTACATTTAGATTTTGAAAAACACATTTTTAACCAAATGAAAGTTGAAATTTGGAGAAAGAAAGTATTGATAGTAAAAAAGAACAGGAAAATTGAACTTTTTATTGGACGGTTGAACAGTTTTATGATGATCTTGAGCTTTTCCATTGTCTAAAATAAAGAGTATTTTTAAATGATCATTATCAAAAGGGAACAGTATTTAGAGTATGGAGACTATTCCTCAGTATCGAAATCAAAATATTACATGTTAATATAATATAATAACATAAATAAAACTATTGTAGATTTTATGACGTATGTATTCCTTTAATTGTATTTATTTCCTTTAGTTTTACACATATTGCTCGAATAAAATAAACCATTTACAAACTGAATTATTCATGAAACTGTTTATTTCATTTTGCGATATTGTTTCAGAGATTATTTTAATGTATTTCTGTTTAAGTGGCAATGGCAGTTTTAAAACACATTTTTAAGACATTTAAGACGGTTCTGTGGTTTATTCTCTGCTCAAACTCAATCTCACACTTTGAATATGCAAAAGTCCAGCACAAGGAACAATTCAACTTATCCAACGTCTTTAAAACTGGCTTGACATTTCTTTATGCAAACTATATTCAAAGTTATGCTGCTTTTCCAATGCTTTAACGCGCAAAAGTGCAAATGAATATGAAATAATGATCAATAATAATAATGAAAGTAGTGATCATTACACACGCTGCACGGGGACAGAGGAGGACGGTGTATGTCATATTTATAAAAACATACAAATCATGGTTAAAAGTACTTACACAAACTCCGGCGTCGTGCGTGAAAAAGAAACACGTTCACGTTTAAATCCCCCGTGCGGTAAAAGGCGCCATGTCTCCGTCACGCGGCGCATCCAGTCGGTCAAACGGTCAAACTGCGCGTGTTTGCGTCAAGAAGAAGAAGCAGAAGAAGAAGAAGAAGCAGAAGAAGAAGAAGAAGAAGAAGAAGAAGAAGAAGAAGAAGAAGAAGAAGAAGAAGAAGATGCGACTCGGCGCGACGCGACCATGAACACGACTCGTGCAGAAGCAGCGCGCGCTCCACGGCGCTGAGGCGACGTCACGCACGCAGCGTTGTCTAGGGGACCGCGTGACTCCGCCCACCAGGAAGGAGCAGTAGAGGCGCAGGGACCCCTCGCGGCGGCAGGAAGTATTGACACAACATTGTCAGGCATGCGGAGATGACAGTTTAGAATGCTTATTTTATTTCACAAAACGCAGTTAAAGTGCCTCTGACAGGCCATGGCAGGTTAAATATATTTAAAATGTTGCTAAAAATTTATAAAAATGTTATCCCAGAATGTTCTCCTGTTTGTAATTGATGACATCACACTAGGAAATTACCCAGCAAACACTGGGAAAAACTCATCTATGCACAATTAGTTTCAAATAGAAATCTGTGAGAGGGACTTTATTCTGTTGAATTAATGTTTAGGGGGTCAAATTTAGTAAATTATGCATATGTTTTAACTGGAACTTTAATTTAACTTAATTAGATATTTTAATAGATAATAGATATTTTTTAATTAAATGTTTTCAATTTTTTTCAGGTTTATAATTTTAAAATAGGATTTAACTTTTAAGATAAGATAAGATATTCCTTTATTGTCCCACATGGGGAAATTTCATTGGTGCAACGCAGGTAGATACAGAGGTAGATACAGAAGAACAGATCACTTATAGGAAGTCTGAAAAACACTTTCAGTAGAAGATCTCCTAAAAATAAATAAAAACTCCCATAGACAAATAAATACATAAATACCATTGCATGTGATCCCGACAGTAATTGCACATGAATATGTGTCACAACAGCACATAGACTGCACATGAATTTCACAGTAATTGCACATATGACAGAATTGCACATCAGTATTTTGCTTTCCAATACAACTGTAGAAATAACAGATGCTTTTCTTTGCTTTTGAAAATTGTCTGTGTTTTTAAATGCAGTTTTTTAAATGTATTTTTATTGATTTATTTTATTTTATATATCAAATCAAATCAAATCAATTTATTTTTGTAAGGCCCAAAATCACAACAACAGTTGCCTCTGAGGGCCACAGGGAGAAATGAATCAACAATGTCTGTGGTGGCGATGAAGTCAGACAATGTCTGTGGTGGCGAGGGACGATGTCCCAGGGTCCTCTGTCCTTAGACTCTCCTTCTCGGCCAGGAAAAACTACAAAAAAACCTCTTTGGGAAAAAAACGTATAAACCTGGAGGAGTTCCAGTGAAGGAGAGATCCGACTCTCACAGACGGACAGACGGACACAAGGAGACTGGAGCTGGACCCACTCTTCAGGCAGAAGAGGGACCGTCGGAGGCGAGCTGGACCCACTCTTCAGGCAGAAGAGGGACCGACTGAGGCGAGCTGGACCCACTCTTCAGGCAGATGAGGGACCGTCCACACAGGGCAGGGACCACTTCACCAGGAGAGGGACATCTGGGTCCACAGGTCCTCAGGAGTGAGAGAAAGAAAAGAAGGCGGTGAACAGTTTGCAAGTGGAATCAAAATATAAATATTGTTTGATAGCATAAGTAGTCAGAAGAAGAAGAGGATAGTGCTCAAGCTGCCATACTTCCCCCAGCATAGTTACTCCTAGGGCAGCGTAGCTAAAGCTGTGGGTTTATATTTCTGTTCCTAACTAGTCTGACCATAAGCGATTTCGAAGAGGAACGTTTTAAGCCTGGACTTAAATGAAGAGACTGTGTCAGCATATTTAACATGGGTCGGGAGCTGATTCCATAACACAGGAGCTTGGTGGCTAAACGCTCTACCTCCTACAGTACTTTTAGAGACTCTTGGCACCACCAGAAGGCCGGCATTCTGAGAGCAAAGAGCTCTGTTTGGATGATATGGTTCTATAGCATCTTTGAGGTCGGATGGGGCCATGTCATTTATGGCTTTGTAGGTCAAGAGTAGGAATTTTGAATTTGATTCTAGACTCGACGGGGAGCCAGTGAAGAGACTTCAGCACTGGCGTAATGTGCTCTCTTCTTTTAGTTCCTGTTAGTAATCTTGCTGCTGCATTTTGAACCAGTTGAAAGCTTTTTATGGAGCTTTTAGGACACGCTGCAAGCAGGGAGTTACAGTAGTCTAATCTAGTCGTTACAAATGCATGGATAAGTTTTTCGGCATCACTTTTAGGCAGGATTCTTCTGATTTTGGCGATGTTGCGCAAATGAAAATAGGCTGTTTTACAAGCTTGATTTATATGAGCTTTAAATGAGAGCTCCTGGTCAAATAAGACTCCAAGGTTTCTTACAGTAGAACTGGAGGCTACACTGACATTGTCCAGTGTGGCTATCTGCTCAGATAGAGCGTCTTGTAGATGTTTAGGGCTAAGCACAATGACCTCGGTTTTTTCAGGGTTAAGAAGCAGGTAGTTTAGTGTCATCCAGGTTTTTATCTCCTTCACATAAGCACTAAGTCTGTCTACTTGATCGCTCTGATCAGGTTTCATTGATAAATACAGCTGAGTGTCATCTGCATAGCAGTGGAAGTTAATGTCATGCTTTCTGATAATGTTGCCTAATGGCAGCATATAAAGAGTAAACAGAATTGGACCGAGTACCGAACCCTGTGGCACACCGTAAATTACTTTAGAGCAAGGTGAGGAGCTCTGGTTTACATTAACAAATTATATATAGCTATATTATATATAGTTGTTGTCCTGCAATTTTCACTTCAGTTCGATCTCAATGCGTTTTTACCTGGTTAAATAAAGGTCAGGATGATAGATCAATCAGTAATAAACTAATGGTCTGAGGGAAAAAATGTAAATGTTAAACCAGCTTCCACGAAATCAAAAACAACACAACAAATATTTGGTGAGAACATTTTATGTGTTCTAAA
Source organism: Eucyclogobius newberryi (assembly GCF_026437365.1). Lineage (NCBI taxonomy): Eukaryota > Metazoa > Chordata > Actinopteri > Gobiiformes > Gobiidae > Eucyclogobius > Eucyclogobius newberryi. The sequence goes on along the minus strand of NW_027316278.1, from coordinate 32,036,190 downwards.
TGTATAATAAATTAAAGAAACACTCCAGCATAAAGTAATCAAGTCGCAAAATCATCAAGTAAAACTCATTGGTGCAAGAGAACAAATCATGCATAACATTCCTCTCATTGCATTTTAGAGTTATCTTATTTTACAGCATTTATACAGCAACATTGAGGTTTGCAAATACTGCCACCTGCTGGATTCAACTAAGCATTACAACAACACGACATCATTTCAAACATTACCAGGAGTGCAGTTTCCCCCATTAACACATATGGCTTATTCCTACATTACAGTTGTACATTATTGCGCTCAGAAGACAGTTTTAACACATTTTGGTTTGTTTTTAAGTGCACATTTGGACAGAAAATGGAAAAAACAGAAGCATTATAGCGATTTGCCCTTTGGTGGGACTGTAGTCTGTAGAAGAACTGCAAATCTGTTATAATGAATTATAACTAGGGATGTCACGCGATTTTTGCATTACGATTATTGTGAATAAACAACAACAACGATTTTATGGTTAATTCACACTGTGCAAACAATTAAATCACTGACATTCACATGAATTAAACTTTCTGAATTATATTTAAAAAAAAGCAGTTTACTTTTAAATAAAGTTTTTCAGGCAAAAATTGAACTGAAATTACAATATTACAATACTCACGATTATTGTTATTTTTTATAATCGTTATTTTTTTTCCGATTTCATGGTGACCTGAATAATCCCGATTATCGGTTAACCGGACAATATTGACATCCCGAATTATCAAAGATTTAATAATGGCACTACTGTTATTATAAAACATATTTAACATGTTTTAGAGTTTGTATCGTCCAGATAACGACTAACGATGATTAGGATAGTAACTATAAACGTCTGAAATGTAAGGGCATCTTTAAAAAAGTATAAATATTTGCATCTTTGGTCAAAATCAAGCACATTTGGTGAAGCCTAGAATTCAATAACAACAATACGTAGACTATGACAAAAACGTAGTTAAAAAGGCACGTTTCAGCATTATTATATTACAGCAGACCTCATAGGCTAAAATATAGTTTCAAGCACATTCCTTCTCTGGGGATACATCAGTGCAACAGCAATAATCCTTTAACCCGGGGATTGTCCGATACCGATATTGTGGCTAATAACCGATATTTGCTGATACTAAGACCACACTGTTGATGTTGAGTGACATAAGGGATGTCAAGATTATTCAGTTCATCGATAATCGTGATTAAGTCATAAAAGACTAAAACAAAAAGATAACTGTGGCGTTTTTAGACAAATTCATATTTTTTTTTTATTCAAATGATGAAAAGTGACAAATTTCAAATTAAATGAGGTAGGATTAAATGTAGGATTTTATTGTCACGTTTTGGTGATGACTTTAATAATCGCGAATAATCGTTAAATCGCAATGTTTATCCTCACAAACATTTTTCCACTAAAATAAAATAATTGAAATCGTGACATCCCTAAGCGACAGTCAAGTTCACAAATTAACAGTAGCAAAAATCATCACAAAATGTAGAGAATTATTTGCAGAGCAAAATATCAGAGCAAATATCGGCTAAACGTTCAATATCGGACCGATAAGACATCACAGATATCTCATCCCCAGTGTATTCCCGGTGAAACAGTTTCTTCATGAATAAAAACACTAATTTGTGATGTTTCTAGAGTCATTTTCAGTCATAAAACCTCTTCCTTTGGCACATGGCATGTTCTGGAGTCTGCAGCAGTTCAGAAAGCCATCATTTAATTGCTGAATTAATTGACAATTATTCCTTTACGATTAGTCGATTAACTCGTTTCAGCTCTTGTAGACATTACCTGGCATCTTTTAGCTCCAAACTTGAGCACAGTTATGTAAAGTCCCTGATATTCTCAAAAAAAAGCAGTTAAACAGCCATTTAAAGTCCAAACACAGGTACTGGAGATTTGACTTTGAACGTGATGAGGCCCAGAGGAGAATGAGCGGGAAAACAAAGAGGGTTAGCACGGTCGCCTCACCGCAAGCAGATCCTTTTCATCTGAGTTTGGTTTCTCTAAGCACTTTGGTTTTGAACATCACTAGAAAAAAGGCACGAACAAGAGGAAAAATAACGTTTGGTTTAGGCATTACTGTGATGCTAATGCTAATGCACGATGAAGCATGGTTTTATGTACAGCATTTATTTTTTTTGTTATTCATTCCACTTTGGGGTATTTTTTGTTTCAATAACTTGTGCATCTTATTAACAGAGGCGGGCAGGACTCAGTTGCATTTATCAGAGTAACGTTTAAAGTAAAATTGTACTTCAAACTTCTATTTGAGTAATATTTCGTTTGAACTGTGAGTAAATCTAATAAATCTAAGTGAGAAAAAACTTTATCTTGACAGTATTGAGTGATTTGATGTGCGTTTCTTGCACTTCTCCTTCAGATATGATTTTTTTAGTGTCCGTCCATTAAAAATACCAGATTTGAGCATTATTTCATGTTTTGGACCTTGTCATTTTTGGACCTTAATGATTTTTAAATGATAAATCAGACTATTAATCAGTTTAATTTTTACTCCTGAGCATATGGACTTTGACTTTGTACTTCTACTTGAGTAATACTACTTAGAAGTACGTTACTCTTACTTCCGTTTACTCCACCCACTTCTTATAAATAGTATCAATGTAATTACTTACTAAGGCTGCGATTAACGATTATTTTAGTAGTCGATTAGTCAAATGAATATTTGAAGTGTACATCGAGCTGGTTTAAATATAATTCTAACCAAATAAAAGAAGGAACATGATGACTGGAGGGTTTTAGATGGAGATTATTTACGTATAAAGTGCATTATTGTCATTGTTATTGACATTGTCTAGTGTATTTTTGCCATTTTAATTGAATAAAGCCACTGTCTTTGTGATGAAACACATGTCTCCAAGTGTTTAGAGTCTGTGAATAGTCCAGAAAACATAATATGTCTATGATTCTTCTACTTATCGACTGGTCATGGTTATTCTGACTAATTCCCATTCGAACAGATTTAGTATGTTTGCTCCTAACACTCTGCAGAACCGCGGGTGAAATCCCCCCACGCCGACACCAGCTCGGATGGACCGAACCCGTTCACGATGATCAACTCCGCGAACCGGCACCGATCGTACTCCAGACTCCGCACCTCGAACAGATTCCCCCGGTACGGCACCAGGCTGTACGCGTACACCGGCCGCACGTCCAGCAGGCGCAGGCACAGCCCCACGTACACGTCCTCCAGCGGGATCGCGCGCACGAACCGGGACGCCCACGAGATCCGCCCCGCCAGGTCCCACGAGAACACGTAGCCGGCCCCGGACACGTACGGGGGGAACGCGTCCTCGTCGTACTCCAGCTCCGACACGTGCCACTTGCTCGCGCGGTCCCGCCTCGGTTCTCCGTCGCCGATGACCGAGCCGGTGATGAAGCGCGTGCGGGGACAGCGCTCGAGGTGGCGCGTGAGGCGGAACGTGTTGACGAAGACGTCCGCGTCCACTTTCATGCCGTAGCGCGTCTGCGGGCAGTGCGCGTGCAGCCAGCGCATCATCATTAACGTTTTGACGGTCAGGTTCCGGTAGCTGTCGGTAAAGTTCATTTGGATGATGTCTCCGTGCGTTTGACTTTCCTTTTCAACTTTCTCTTGGACTCGCAGCCGCTCGGACGCGTCTCCGTGTAACCCCAGAAAGAAGAGGGTCAAAGTGTCCGGTCCCGGCGCGCCCCATGTTTTACGCACGGCGTCTCGCGCCGCGTGATTGTCCGGTGCCACCGGGACCAGCAAAACTACCGAGACGTGGCGTCTCTTGGCGCAGGCGCGCGGCTGGTTGTGCACGTACGCGTACGTCTGGGGCGAAATGAGTCGGTACTCCGCATCTGACAGCAAGACGGGCCGCGGTGGCACATGTTTACCGACTTTAAAAGCGTAAAAAGACAGACGTACAACGGCAAAAAAGGCAACAATTCCGAAGAGCTTGGCCAGAAAACCTGTCTTCATGGCAGAAAGTGGCGTGACGTCATAATCGGTCTGGATTTGAACCAGAGAAACACATGGAACTGTGGAACTCTGATCAGCTGCTGGTATTTCCGGATGTGTGGGTTTGGCACGCGGAAGCGCAAGCCCCGCCCCGGCCCCGCCCCGGCCCCGCCCCGGCCCCGCCCCTCAGCTGTGACTGGTGACGGGGCCCGGTGACGCACTGCTCTGCCCGGGACAGCGCTGCTCCTCGGTTCCCCTCATGGTTCCCCTCATGGTTCCCTTCATGGTTCCCCTCATGGTTCCCTTCATGGTTCCCTTCATGGTTCCCTTCATGGTTCCCGGGAGCTCCGTGAGGCTTCTTCTATTGTGGCCAGTGGGAAATGCTGCCATCCCTCGGGAGAGGAACAGTATTTTTTACTGGTTTCATCTATTAGTCTATTAAAAAGTATTTGTATCACAGTTTATAGGCCACATCCTCCAGACACAGACCTACAATGTTCACTATGTCATGTTCTTCTTTCACACTGCTCAGGGCTTCTCTTGGAATAGGCTGTAAAAATAATCTAAATGCTCCATCAATGTGAATCTTTGAAATGAGAAAAGTTGGATCAAATGTCAAATTAATTATAGGAATATCATATGCATTTCCAGATCTTTCAACGTAAATTCAAACTGACCTATTGAAATCAGTTCTTTTGTTTCCAGACCAGTTATTCCATGTTGGAGGAGAATGTGCAAACACTACAGAGAGATCTTCGTATTGAGATCGTGGGGAAGCTGCCCGTCTGTTTTTGAATATAAACGCAATCATAAAATCTGGAGGGAGCAGACACGTGACACACCCTTGTAATTAAACATGTCCCAGTGGCTCAGCCTGCGAGTGCCCAGTGTCATCAACACGCGTGTGCAGTTCACATGTGAGTCCGAGGTTTACAGTTCATGGTAAACGGAGTCCAGTCATTTAAAAACCTGGGTTGGGGCTGTAAAATGAGCTGTTTGAGTCATTGAACGCATCAGAACTGCATTTTCATTATTCCAAAAACTGGTGATGACAAAGAAGTTCACATATATTGTGTAAAAACAATGCTGAACGAATGTAAACAGGAAATGACTGACTTCACGTGTTTTGTCGCTTATTTATTGTCTCTGTAAGAAAAATGTCCCGTCCTTAAAATGTCACTGGGGCAACGTGTCAGGAGCAGTGGACCTCCAGATGTTGAGCTAAACTTGGTGAGGAAATTAACTGGAGGATTTTAGATCGATGGATTAAACCGGAGGAAACTCACCCAAACACAGGGAGAATATTCACTGATATTAATACAACACTGGTTCATTTCATCATATTTGCTTTATGTCACTGCCAAATTATATGGAACTACATGCGTTTGCGGTGATGTCTTACAGCCGGGACTTTCCCATAGCGGCCATTTTAAAAGGGGCACCCGATATATAAAAACCAACACGACTGCATCCTTTTCTACGGCATAATGAGCTACAAATACTTTGATTCTTTAGACGATAACGGCAAACTAAGGTACACAACAAAGCTATCATTTCTTGGTCAGTCAACAGAGCAATGTCCTAACAGAACGCAGGTTTTTGGCATTTTGGCCTCATATTTCCTGGATTTTGTATGTAGTAGACGTGCTGTTGTGCCCCTTTCAAAATGGCAGACTCGGTTGCCACTGCACAAGCTCCCGGATGTGCGAACGCATGTATTGCACTACTTCAATAATACTTCAATCAGTTTTACCCCGTAAGCATCCCAAAACCATCTAAATTGTGTATTCTGTCACTACATTTACTTGTTTTCATGCTATCAATGCCAAAACCATCCTACATAAACACAAACGATGTAAAAATCACTTCTAAAAACAGCTTTATTCAAATACTATTTATTCGTATGCACTCCGTAAGCCTGCCAAGCGCTTGTCTCCGCACCCGTAGCTCTCGGGCGACTTCCGTTACCGCTACAGCGTCGCACGCGTCGGGAATCGGCTTCAAGCGCCTTAACCATGAACACACAGCGATCGCACCGTTCAATAACAATACACTTTGCACGTCCATGCTACTTTTAAACAAACCTTTTATTGTAATACAGTTTACAGAGAAACACCTGTTTTTTTCTTTTTTTCACCCAGTTATAAACAAACGAAACAATAAAAACAGACTTAATTTACACAGGCATCCGTTCGCCGGTCAGTGGTTCAAGTCCCGCCTTCGTAAAGCAGGAGCGGGGGATGGGCGGAGGACAGGGCGGGAAAGGAAGTGGCTCTCTAATTGTTTTTGTGATCAGAAGGTTTGTTTTTTTATGTTGGTTTGGTCCTGCTTTTGTCTTAGTTTGGGGCATGTAGTTTGAGTTCTTGGTAGAGTTCTTGACCTTGATTTGTCTTGGGTTTGGTCTGAATTCAGAACTAGTCCAGATCAGTCCTGCCCTAGTCAATTATTTGTGCTTTTTTAAAAATCCATTTGTTGTTCCTACTCGGGACATTCGGGTGAGTCCTGATTTAGGCTTGTCTTTACCTGTATTTAATGTTGTTTTTAGTCCAAGTTTGATTCAACTTTAGTTCTTTAGCACTTGGAAACCTAAATGTTTTGAGAACCACTGCTGCGTTGCAATCCAAATGGCCCTTTGTGCTGATAATACCACATAGTAACGTAACATTCGCTTTTCCACATATATTAAATGGATTCACATTTTGCATAAGAAATAAAAGTCACCACTGCCTTTCATCATCATCATCATCATCATCATCATCATCATCATCATCATATACTGAATAAAACAGGTCCTGCCTCGGAGTCTTAGCTCAAACAATACAAATGCATCTTTTTCATTTTTATCTTAAGATTTTTTTTTAAACACAATACTGCAAGTGTGACCTTCAGGTGCTCACGTTATGGATGGAAACATTGGCATCCACGAGGACATGGGATGTGGAGGGTAAAATACTATTTATAGAGTCAATTTCTGCTCCAACTTTTCCGTCTCGTCAAGGGCCAGTTTCACAAAGAAAACAAATTAAAAAAAGAATAATTTAACATGGAATTATCAATTGTTAATTTACTGTGTTAATTTGATTCCAATTTTTAAAACACGTGTGGTAGATTGAAGAAAAAAGGAAATCATCTTGTCCCATATATAAAAAAAAAGTTAGTAAAAAAATAAATAAGATGCAAGTTTAAATACATTTCTTGTTTAGATCAGCTAATCTAAAGGGGCCCACTTTTATCATGAGCACAAATTAAGATAATAAATTAAATAGTCCTACTCTATCTTAATCGCTACATTGTAATTTTAAATATATTTTGGTTGCTATGTGTCACTTTTAATTTAGAAAAAATGTAAAATGTCACTTTAAGCCTAGTTATAAAGGTGTTCCGCAAGGCTGCAACTTTGCGCCATTGAATTTCTCTACACGACCTAATAATAAACATATAGGAATTGATTGATTGCAACGTATGAGTACAAAAGCTACATTTAGAGTCTGACATATGACTATCTCTACATATCTTTGTGAAACTGGCCCCGCTTGGTAAACATGGGGTCAGTGGGAGAATATAACATGTCACAAAAGACAAATGGCATTTCCTATGATTCAACGTTCATGTGCCATCCGCCCAATAGCTCTAAATCTGTACAAGTATTATTAACCTGTCTATATTTTTCTGTTTTCTGCTTAGACAAATCCATTATATTGTATTAGAAAGATGTGCTTATGTCTCCATGTAAAATCAATCATGTTGTTAGCGCATTGACCGCATACGACTCCGCCATTGACGCGGCGGCTCAAAACGCGCGGTAGAAGCCGGGGGTTGTGTGTCTCTTTGGCGCGAGATAGTCCAGTTCGTAGCATGCATGTCCGCACTGGCAGCTTTCCCACGACGTACAACTGTCGATTCGCTGGATGAGGAATGTCTTGCTAAACGGCACGAGGGCAGTGTAAGTAGATCCAGTCGTTTCAAATGGAGGCAGCCGGGGCTCTTGGCAGTGACTTTGGTTGAGTTTTGAGCGAGTTTCTTTTTTTGTTGTTTCTTTTTTGGAGTTTGGGGTGTAGTTGTAAAGACTGAGAATTGTTGTTCATTCTTGTGGTGGTTGAACGTGTGGATGGGACGGGTGCTTTAGGATCGTTTCCTCCTGCCCTCCAGGTTTCTGAAGTTGGACGGCCGGATCTTCATTTCGGCGAATTCAATGGAGTGCTCGTGGCCCTTCCAGTGGAACCAGTTCACGCCCTGAAACAAATGCAGATGCAGTATTTGAGCGGCGTTTCAGTTGGGCATCTCATTTTTAACATATATAATTGTTGAATTGGAAGATTTTGCTACTTTAGCCTCAATACACAAAACGTAAGGTGCAGTACTTTAGAGCTGTGTTTCTCAACCTTTTTCAGTCGTGACCTCCATAATAACAGTTTCTGGCATTCGTGACCCCCAAACACACAAAATAAATAAAATTATAAAGAAGCCCTATTTCTAATGTTTGATTTTAGAGTCAGGTTTGTGGAGATGCACAACCGTAAGGACACATGGTTTTATGTGCAATAAAAACATCTAAAATGATAAAACATGCTATTATTTTTGTCTATTTTTTGGCTAAAAAGTTACATACTGGGGCTTTAAGACAGTTTTGGAGTAATAATTAATAAGTAATAATTGTAATTGACAATATGCTACAAAAGTAAACAGATACATTTGTTATCTTGTTACAATCGGTGGTTTGTTTTTGTTTCTTTGCTCCTCCATGTTTTTAAAGTAGAGGTGAGATGACATACACTAAATTATAAGTCCATAAACCTTCACCAAAAAAGTTGTGATTAACTTTAACTACATTTTGAAGCCAGCATGTAAACTCTTACCCTTATACGGCTACAAAATAAGATTTTTAAACTAGTTTTGTCGTTCTCATGATTGAACACACCTTGCTGTGGCTGTTGTCTCCATAGCGACCCATGAGGTTGACGCGGTGACAGTTCTTGTACCAGAAGGCTCCCTTGTAGGACAGGGCACAGTTGGTGACGGCGATGTCGTTGTCGTGGTCGTACGTGGAGAAGGGGCGGCCATGATGGTACGTCATAGAGTCACCTGAACACAAGAGAGGAGAGCGTGCTTACCAATATGCAAAACTCATTTTATATTTTGTGTGAGTATTAGATCAACAATTTACAATAATTTAGAGAAAATGCTAGAATAATGCTAATTTACTGAACATCCGAATTCCCTAGACGGGTAACAAAACAATACAACATACAAAGAGATTAGATTAAGTTAAAAGGTTATTTCAGGTTTTTTGCTGGTGATCACATGACCAATAGCCACAGTTTAAGTTGAGTTTTAAAGTAACCTAAAATATTGTACTTTTTTATAATATTACAAACATGGAATTAAAGTGGCTTCCTATTTTTAATAGAGTGATTTGATTATTTTGAGTGTACTTACAGTAGTGCGAGACCCACTTGTGATACAATATTTAACAAATATTGAGAAGACGTTACATATTTTTTGTCCATTTTAAGATCAGAAAACATGAATTGTCTTTTACGTGCTCTTTGAATGATAATTTTTTTCAAGTTTTCCATGTATCTCCGTGTAAATGTACTACTACTTATTTTTTATTATTTTTTTTTTTACTTATTTATTTTAATATGGACATAGCATTATATATTGGATGAACCAGATGCAATGTTTTAAGTGGTATAGGAGAATATGCTAATTTTCAACACATGTCCATAGGGCCAATTTAGAGTTGCCAATTTTGCCTAACACATGCATGTCTACTTATGAACTTATAATGGGAGTTCTCATTAATTTTTGATCTTGTTTCTATTATTATGATTGCTGCATTTCAAGATTAGCATGTAATGTCATCTCCTTCCATGTCGATCCTCAATCTAATCTAATCAAAACGTCTGAATTATTACTGCTTACATAATGACATAGTAGAAAAAACTTCAGTTGTAGTCATCTGGACTCAGTTTGAAAAAATAGACGTTTCGACTCTCATCCAAGAGTCATTGTCAATAAAAGAATTTAGATCGAGAACTCCGATATTAATACTGTTCTGTGGTAAGACCCGCCCATTGGGAGGAGCCTTCCTGAAGTAGAAAGAGTTGTTTGTTTCAACAGAAACTCCCCCCTTGTATCTACCGAGCTAGCCTATTCAGAATTTTAATGGGCTATTAGAATCCTCTTTGTCTTTGTGAGACCCTGGCTCAACCACCCTGAGTACCTGATTAGCATCTAAATGCCCTGGTCCTGGTCCTCTACCTTTCCAGGGGTTCAGTAACCCATTATAGATACCAGGAAGATTGAATCTGAGCCCTCCATTTCTGTTTAAAGAAGGTCTTTCTTTTTTAACAAAAATAGCTTCCTTGACTCCTCTTTCAAACCATCTTTTCTCCCTGCTTAAAACCTTCACCTCACCGTCTTCAAACGAGTGATTAGAGGCTTCAAGATGGAGATGCACGGCGCTCTGAGGTCCTGAACTTGTATTTCTTCTGTGCTGATAAAGCCTCTTGTGTAGAGGCTGTTTTGTCTCAGAAGAAATACAAGTTCAGGACCTCAGAGCGCCGTGCATCTCCATCTTGAAGCCTCTAATCACTCGTTTGAAGACGGTGAGGTGAAGGTTTTAAGCAGGGAGAAAAGATGGTTTGAAAGAGGAGTCAAGGAAGCTATTTTTGTTAAAAAAGAAAGACCTTCTTTAAACAGAAATGGAGGGCTCAGATTCAATCTTCCTGGTATCTATAATGGAATACTGAACCCCTGGAAAGGTAGAGGACCAGGACCAGGGCATTTAGATGCTAATCAGGTACTCAGGGTGGTTGAGCCAGGGTCTCACAAAGACAAAGAGGATTCTAATAGGCCATTAAGATTCTGAATAGGCTCGGTAGATACAAGGGGGGAGTTTCTGTTGAAACAAACAACTCTTTCTACTTCAGGAAGGCTCCTCCCAATGGGCGGGTCTTACCACAGAACAGTATTAATATCGGAGTTCTCGATCTAAATTCTTTTATTGACAATGACTCTTGGATGAGAGTCGAAACGTCTATTTTTTCAAACTGAGTCCAGATGACTACAACTGAAGTTTTTTCTACTATGGAACACGCCTGGACGAATGAGGGATTACACCGACTTACATAATGACATTTGGAAGTACAGACAACTTTGAGCACCAATCTTAATATTTCCTGTATATTTCTTGTGACTCTCGGCTCCGCGCACAAGCTAAAAAAGTCAAGGACGGCACACAAAAAGCAGAGATGTGTTTGTCGTGTCCGGAGGCTGTTTTGTGTTTACCCGCCGTGCCGCTGTATCCTCCCACGTGCACCTTGTAGCGGGTTCGAGGCTCAGACACGGAGAACTTGTCGTACTGAGCGTAGGCCGCCTCGCCTTTGTCCCGCAGGTCCACCCTGAGCTCGTACTGGCCGCCCGCCGTGATCTTGTGCAGGTTAGACAGACCTGGAGGAGACGAGGTGATGTAATCGTTCAACGCAATTCAGAACAGAGCGTCAACACAAAACTTTAAAAACTATGAACAAGACTTGTATGAGATTTTCTGCATAGAATTTAACATATTTATAATAGATATTAAGCAATGTGTCCCATTCTATAAAGAATTATTACGTACTGTTAATAATAATAGTAATAATTATGTAATAAAGTTATGTGTCGACCCTTTAAATATTCTAAACAAAAACATTTAGAAGTAGAACGTGTCATTTCGGCAGAATGTCACAAAATATTTAAAAAATCAAGGCAATTTTGGCAAACGGAAAGCTCAGACAAAGCCTAGTTTTAAGACATTTACAATTGTATCTTACATTATTTGTTTATTTAGTAAGGAGATTATGTTACTTTAGCATTTTTTATGAAGGCAAAATCATACAGTTTTAGGACAAATACTTGTTGATAGTTTTTCATTTTATCTACACATGTTTTACCACAATGTATACTACGTTTGTGAAGTTCAAATACATTGTTTAAGCTCAGAAATGGCATACAGTATATACATATTTTTCTGTTTTACACTTGTAATAACAGAAAAAAAACTAACTGACATTTTTAACCTGGAAATTCTCATTTTTGTTATACAATCATTTGCTATTAGATCTTGAAGTCAGTTTATTATTGAATATGTGTTTATGTGCACGTCGTTTTGCCTCCATTCTGAAATCTAGTCTATAGTGAGAGAAAAACGATATGTTCAGTGCCTCCTGTGTGTCTCAAAACCCATTCATTTCTTATTCAAAACAGGCAAACTTAAGCTCAATTGATTGGTATATATTTATCATTTATTTGAATAATTACTGAATATCATAACAAAAACATACCCAGCCAGAATTCATCGTTCATGTCTCCAAATCCACCTGTGTAATTCTTCCAGTTGCGGAAAAACTCCAATTTACCACTCTGCCTTCTCAGGAAAAGCTGCAAAATAACAAAACAAACAAAGCATTTATATCAACAAGAAGAGAATCAGTAAAGTGTTTTTTTAGTTGTTGTTTTCCTCACAATCCATCCGCCGCCGTCTGTGGTCATGTCGCAGTACACCTGAAGGGGCTGGCTCTCGTCTCCGCCCACATACACCGTGTACAGTCCGGACGACGTGTCTCCGTTCAGCAGAGCCTGGGAGCAGTCTTTGGGGTATCTGTACAGCACGCCAGCTACGAGCACAAAACGCAGACGAGATTCAGCTACGAGCGCAAAACACAGACGAGACTCAGCTACGAGCGCAAAACGCAGACGAGACTCAGCTACGAGGAGAAGAGACTCAGCTACGAGCGCAAACCGCAGACGAGACTCAGCTATGAGCGCAAAACGCAGAAGAGACTCTGCTACGAGCGCAAAACCCAGACGAGACGCAGCTACGAGCGCAAAACGCAGACGAGACTCAGCTACGAGCGCAAAACGCAGACGAGATTCAGGTACGAGCGCAAAACGCAGACGAGACTCAGCTACGAGTGCAAAACGCAGACGAGACTCAGCAACGAGCGCAAAACGCAGACGAGACTCAGCTATGAGTGCAAAACGCAGACGAGACTCAGCAACGAGCGCAAAACGCAGACGAGACTCAGCTACGAGCGCAAAACGCAGACGAGATTCAGGTACGAGCGCAAAACGCAGACGAGATTCAGCTACGAGGAGAAGAGACTCAGCTACGAACGCAAAACGCAGACGAGATTCAGCTACGAGCGCAAAACGCAGACCAGATTCAGGTACGAGCGCAAAACGCAGACGAGATTCAGCTACGAGCGCAAGACGCAGACGAGACTCAGCTACGAGCGCAAAACGCAGACGAGACTCAGCTACGAGCGCAAAACTCAGACGAGACTCAGCTACGAGCGCAAAACGCAGACGAGACTCACCTACGAGCGCAAAACTCAGACGAGACTCAGCTACGAGCGCAAAACTCAGACGAGACTCAGCTACGAGCGCAAAACGCAGACGAGATTCAACTACGAGCACAAAACGGAGAACAGACTCAGCTACGAGCGCAAAACGTAGACGAGATTCAGCTATGAGCGCAAAACGCAGACGAGACTCAGCTACGAGCGCAAAACTCAGACGAGACTCAGCTACGAGCGCAAAACATAGACGAGATTCAGCTATGAGCGCAAAACGCAGACGAGACTCAGCTACGAGCGCAAAACTCAGACGAGACTCAGCTACGAGCGCAAAACTCAGACGAGACTCAGCTACGAGCGCAAAACGTAGACGAGACTCAGCTATGAGCGCAAAACGCAGACGAGACTCAGCTACGAGCGCAAAACTCAGACGAGACTCAGCTACGAGCGCAAAACTCAGACGAGACTCAGCTAGGAGCGCAAAACGCAGACGAGACTCAACTACGAGGAGAAGAGACTCAGCTACGAGCGCAAAACGCAGACGAGACTCAGCTACGAGCGCAAAACGCAGACGAGACTCAGCTACGAGCGCAAAACGCAGACGAGATTCAACTACGAGCACAAAACGGAGAACAGACTCAGCTACGAGCGCAAAACGTAGACGAGATTCAGCTATGAGCGCAAAACGCAGACGAGACTCAGCTACGAGCGCAAAACTCAGACGAGACTCAGCTACGAGCGCAAAACTCAGACGAGACTCAGCTACGAGCGCAAAACGTAGACGAGACTCAGCTATGAGCGCAAAACGCAGACGAGACTCAGCTACGAGCGCAAAACTCAGACGAGACTCAGCTACGAGCGCAAAACTCAGACGAGACTCAGCTAGGAGCGCAAAACGCAGACGAGACTCAACTATGAGGAGAAGAGACTCAGCTACGAGCGCAAAACGCAGACGAGACTCAGCTACGAGCGCAAAACGCAGACGAGACTCAGCTACGAGCGCAAAACGCAGACGAGATTCAACTACGAGCACAAAACGGAGAACAGACTCAGCTACGAGCGCAAAACGTAGACGAGATTCAGCTATGAGCGCAAAACGCAGACGAGACTCAGCTACGAGCGCAAAACTCAGACGAGACTCAGCTACGAGCGCAAAACTCAGACGAGACTCAGCTACGAGCGCAAAACGTAGACGAGACTCAGCTATGAGTGCAAAACGCAGACGAGACTCAGCTACGAGCGCAAAACTCAGACGAGACTCAGCTACGAGCGCAAAACTCAGACGAGACTCAGCTAGGAGCGCAAAACGCAGACGAGACTCAACTACGAGGAGAAGAGACTCAGCTACGAGCGCAAAATGCAGACGAGACTCAGCTACGAGCGCAAAACGCAGACGAGACTCAGCTACGAGCGCAAAACGCAGACGAGATTCAACTACGAGCACAAAACGGAGAACAGACTCAGCTACGAGCGCAAAACGTAGACGAGATTCAGCTATGAGCGCAAAACGCAGACGAGACTCAGCTACGAGCGCAAAACTCAGACGAGACTCAGCTACGAGCGCAAAACATAGACGAGATTCAGCTATGAGCGCAAAACGCAGACGAGACTCAGCTACGAGCGCAAAACTCAGACGAGACTCAGCTACGAGCGCAAAACTCAGACGAGACTCAGCTACGAGCGCAAAACGTAGACGAGACTCAGCTACGAGCGCAAAACGTAGACGAGACTCAGCTACGAGCGCAAAACGCAGACGAGACTCAGCTACGAGCGCAAAACTCAGACGAGACTCAGCTACGAGCGCAAAAGGCAGACGAGCCTAAACGTACCTGAAACCTACTTGAAATGTAGTGTGCGATGGCGAGAGACGAAACAAATACTCATTTAGACACACAGATTTGAAACCTTTTCTGTAGATCGCTGACTTTTGTTAACTTATAAGATGCAAAGAAGTGTACGGGTAATTTATATTGTATTATCAAGTAAAGTTGTAATTTTGTTTAAGTGAAACTCTTTATGTTCCACCAGTTGAGAAAACGCATAGAAATTGGTTCAGTCAAATAATAAAACACTTTAGGTGGAGTTTTGGCTATTTCTCTTGGGAACATAGATAGTTAAGGCAACAGTAACTTTCTGGAGGTGGAAGGTCAACCGCAATGATTCCACAGAACTATAAAGTTAAGTAGTCTGGACTTCTCTCTCTTTCTCTCAATTTCTCTCGCTTTCTCTCTCCTTTTTTCCCTCTTTTTTACGGGACAGCGTAAAACACATAGTTTGAAGACGCACAACTACAGTCGGTGGCGGTAAATGTACCTTTTCATTTGGCTGCCATTAAAAGTAGCATGACACCAAAACCCATGAACATTCTTCATCAAGTTTAATGCCGTACTGTGGAATATTAAAGCCAAAGATACAGATATGCAAGCGCGCTCACAGTACTCAAGGCAACAACAAAAACATCCAAATTGTTTTATCGTAGTTTATTTTGTGTCTAAAAAGTTATATACTGAGACTGGAGACTGGAGAGTTTTTCCTTTTGCGCATCTTAAACATTTTTCATCCTTTCACATGCTTTTTGTTTCACTTTTGTTTGCCTGGACAGTTTCCGCGCCTCACTTACTGGTGGTGAAGCCTGTCGTGATGATTTTGCTCCTCTTGGGTCCAGCGATGGCCTGCAGTTTCACCGTGTAAACAGTGGAGGCGCTCAACTGGGCCATGTTATAGGACACGGCAGTGGGACTCAGCACCACCTCCTGAAACGCACACACACACACACACACACAACACACACATGGGCATTCAGAGTTGGTGTGCGCGGGCGGCCGTGTCCGGGTGAAGCGGGTGGGAAGTGTCGGGTTGACTCACGCGTATGGAGCCGTCGACCTCGGACAAGAACGTCAGGATGTAGCCGGTGATGTCGGCGCGAGGAGGTTTCCAAGTCAACATGGCCGTCTCTGTTTGGATGTTACTGGCCAACAGGTCGTGAGGGGCGTCCACGTCTGAGACACAGCAACAGTAGTTCAGCTTTTGTTTGGTTATTCTCGCTTCGAAATGCAACTTTATTATAAAAAACGGCTATTAATAAGCACCAACTCCAGTTATGGTTTAGTGATGGTATTAGTGACAGTGTAATAACAGTGAAGGAGGAAGTATTACATTTTATCACTTAAGTAGGGATTTCAAATTTGAGTGTAAGGATTATTATGAGAATAAACGTCTCGTTTTAACAACATTTTCTTTCCTTCTTGTTTTCTTAACACATTACCGCTTCTCAATGTGTGACCTGCTTTTTGAGAAAAGGCTGAGCAGAAAGGACTTAATTTTGCTTCTAAAATCGTCAAAGTTCTTTGAATAAAATTGTCACTTTTCTATAAATTGAATTTTTAAAAGCATATTTTTTCTTCTTGGTTGATTGATTCTTGATTCCTGCAGTTTTTAGCAAGAGTACAGTCTATATCCTTTTCCTCGGATGTGCAGATGGACGGGGCCCACTCACAAGGAGGACGCGTCATAATCACCGCATGGCTCTCCCTTCCGGGTTTGTGAGCGGGGTCCAAGGTATGGATGATATTCCATAACTATTATGTTGTGGGTGTTACACTTATTATCAAATACACCCTTAGGGTAGACTATGATATGGGAAATATTGCATGATATGGGATCTTTAAGAAAAAGTACTGATACTGGCATAAAAGTAACACATATGAAAATCTGAAGAAGAGTAAAAAAATATTTGACACAGGTTTTGGTTGGTGAACTCTGTGGTGGTGAACTTTGTAGTGAACTCTGGTGAACTCTGGTGAACTCTGTGGTGAACTCTGGTGAACTCTGTGGTGAACTCTGTGGTGGACTCTGTGGTGGACTCTGTGGTGTTTGAGCGCTCTGACCTGTGGTGGACTCTGTGGTTGACTCTGTGGTGGACTCTGTGGTGGACTCTGTGGTGGACTCTGTGGTGTTTGAGCGCTCTGACCTGTGGTGAACTCTGTGGTGAACTCTGTGGTGTTTGAGCCCTCTGACCTGTGGTGAACTCTGTGGTGGACTCTGTGGTGGACTCTGTGGTGGACTCTGTGGTGGACTCTGTGGTGAACTCTGTGGTGTTTGAGCGCTCTGACCTGTGGTGAACTCTGTGGTGAACTCTGTGGTGTTTGAGCGCTCTGACCTGTGGTGGACTCTGTGGTGGACTCTGTGGTGGACTCTGTGGTGGACTCTGTGGTGGACTCTGTGGTGAACTCTGTGGTGTTTGAGCGCTCTGACCTGTGGTGAACTCTGTGGTGAACTCTGTGGTGGACTCTGTGGTGGACTCTGTGGTGGACTCTGTGGTGGACTCTGTGGTGGACTCTGTGGTGAACTCTGTGGTGTTTGAGCGCTCTGGCCTGTGGTGAACTCTGTGGTGAACTCTGTGGTGGACTCTGTGGTGGACTCTGTGGTGAACTCTGTGGTGAACTCTGTGGTGAACTCTGTGGTGTTTGAGCGCTCTGACCTGTGGTGAACTCTGTGGTGGACTCTGTGGTGGACTCTGTGGTGAACTCTGTGGTGAACTCTGTGGTGTTTGAGCGCTCTGACCTGTGGTGGACTCTGTGGTGAACTCTGTGGTGAACTCTGTGGTGTTTGAGCGCTCTGACCTGTGGTGGACTCTGTGGTGGACTCTGTGGTGAACTCTGTGGTGAACTCTGTGGTGAACTCTGTGGTGTTTGAGCGCTCTGACCTGTGGTGAACTCTGTGGTGAACTCTGTGGTGAACTCTGTGGTGTTTGAGCGCTCTGACCTGTGGTGAACTCTGTGGTGGACTCTGTGGTGAACTCTGTGGTGTTTGAGTGCTCTGACCTGTGGTGAACTCTGTGGTGGACTCTGTGGTGGACTCTGTGGTGAACTCTGTGGTGAACTCTGTGGTGGACTCTGTGGTGTACTCTGTGGTGAACTCTGTGGTGAACTCTGTGGTGTTTGAGCGCTCTGACCTGTGGTGGACTCTGTGGTGGACTCTGTGGTGAACTCTGTGGTGAACTCTGTGGTGTTTGAGCGCTCTGACCTGTGGTGGACTCTGTGGTGAACTCTGTGGTGAACTCTGTGGTGTTTGAGCGCTCTGACCTGTGGTGAACTCTGTGGTGGACTCTGTGGTGGACTCTGTGGTGAACTCTGTGGTGAACTCTGTGGTGTTTGAGCGCTCTGACCTGTGGTGAACTCTGTGGTGGTGGACTCTGTGGTGGACTCTGTGGTGGACTCTGTGGTGAACTCTGTGGTGAACTCTGTGGTGTTTGAGCACTCTGACCTGTGGTGAACTCTGTGGTGGACTCTGTGGTGGACTCTGTGGTGAACTCTGTGGTGTTTGAGCGCTCTGACCTGTGGTGGACTCTGTGGTGAACTCTGTGGTGAACTCTGTGGTGTTTGAGCGCTCTGACCTGTGGTGAACTCTGTGGTGGACTCTGTGGTGGACTCTGTGGTGAACTCTGTGGTGAACTCTGTGGTGTTTGAGCGCTCTGACCTGTGGTGAACTCTGTGGTGGACTCTGTGGTGGACTCTGTGGTGAACTCTGTGGTGAACTCTGTGGTGGACTCTGTGGTGGACTCTGTGGTGAACTCTGTGGTGAACTCTGTGGTGAACTCTGTGGTGTTTGAGCGCTCTGACCTGTGGTGAACTCTGTGGTGAACTCTGTGGTGGACTCTGTGGTGGACTCTGTGGTGAACTCTGTGGTGAACTCTGTGGTGAACTCTGTGGTGTTTGAGCGCTCTGACCTGTGGTGAACTCTGTGGTGAACTCTGTGGTGGACTCTGTGGTGGACTCTGTGGTGAACTCTGTGGTGAACTCTGTGGTGAACTCTGTGGTGTTTGAGCGCTCTGACCTGTGGTGAACTCTGTGGTGGTGGACTCTGTGGTGGACTCTGTGGTGGACTCTGTGGTGTTTGAGCGCTCTGACCTGTGGTGAACTCTGTGGTGGACTCTGTGGTGGACTCTGTGGTGGACTCTGTGGTGGACTCTGTGGTGGACTCTGTGGTGTTTGAGCGCTCTGACCTGTGGTGAACTCTGTGGTGGACTCTGTGGTGGACTCTGTGGTGGACTCTGTGGTGGACTCTGTGGTGGACTCTGTGGTGTTTGAGCGCTCTGACCTGTGGTGAACTCTGTGGTGGTGGCTGCGCTCTTGGCTGTGTCTCTCACTGCGTACACCTTCACCGTGTAGTGTGTGGCCGGGGTCAGCGACGACATCTCGAACTCCACCACGTTACCAGAGACGCGCTCCATCACAGGCGCCACTAGGGGGCACACACAACACATTCAAAGAGTATAAAGTCTGCTATTGGGCTGTTATACTAACTTTTAGACAAATATAAGGTACATTTAATACATACAATTTACAATATACTGTAATTGAAAAGTTTAATTGTAAAAAAAAAAAAATCTGTTGAGTGGGTTTTCTTCAATGAGGAATGAAATGATATTTTGATTGCAGTTAAATACTTTTGGCTTTTGAAAACATTATTGTACAAATACTAATCTGCAATCCACCAAGGTCTTTTCTAAATGCTAGCTTTATTTAATAAGTATGTGGGTATAAAGTTTTGGACAACTCTTGGTTGCAGCAAACTCCTTGCCTGACCCGCCAGCCCCGCCCACATTCACAAGCAAACTCCCTCTGTCATAGTTCAAAACAGAGCTTTCATTTGTTCTCCAACATGACTTGACCAAATTGCATGTTTTTATACTGAAATGACAGACAATGTTATTCATACACTCTATAAGCAGAGCTGCATTACCTGAGTCGGCGCTGTAGGTGATGACGTAACCGTCCACGGTGGCGATGGCCGGTTGCCATAGCAGCAGAGCCTCTGTGTCTGTGATGTTCACTGCATTCAGACCACTTGGTTTATCCAGGGCTAGAAAACACACAGTACATTTGTATTACATTGCCTTGGTTAGAGTTGCAATCGATTGATTTTACACTTTGAGTAGAGACATCCAGTAGTATTAGTAGCAGCAACAGAAGTAGTAGTAATGTTAGTAGTAGTAGTGGTAGTAGCAGTAGTGATAGTTGGAACAGTATAAAGGTAGAAGTAGTGTGGCAGTAGTAGCAGAAAGTGTTGTACCGTATTTGTAGCAGTAACAGAAGTAGCAGTAGCAGTGATGGCACACTCAGAGTAATAGTAACTTCTGTAGTGGTAGTAGTAGTAATGACCTATTAGTAGCAGCATATACAATTAAATTGTGTCAACTGGACCAAGGTTTTTCTAAAGTGAAGAGTTTTGGCTTCTTCAGTTCATCTGACAGAGAACTGGAGACGTATAACTGTCTAAAGGGAGGAGCTAACGGCACTGAAACAAACACAAACACGTTTACTGTCAGGAGTGTCTGTTGTAAGTCAAGTCTATTGAAGTGTGAGTGTGAGTCATATTTATCCTAATGGATCATCTACCTTTTAGTAGTACTTCTATTATACTCTGACTAGCCTTATTGACCCATTTGTTTTGGATTAGGATGGACTTGTTGTAGCAGCAGTAGTAGTAGTAGTAGTAGTAGTAGTAGTAGTAGTAGAAGTAGTAGTAGTAGTAGTAGTAGTAGTAGTAATAATAGCAGCAGTAGTAGTGGCAGCATTAGCAATTGTAGTTGAAGTAGTAGTAGTAGTAGTAGTAGTAGTAGTAATAGAAGCAGTAGTGGTAGTGGCAGCAGTAGTAGTAGTTGAAGTAGTAGTAGTAGTAGTAGTAGTAGTGGCAGCATTAGCAATTGTAGTAGTAGTTGAAGTAGTAGTAGTAGTAGTAGTAGTAGTAGTAGTAGTAGTAGTAGTAGTAGTAGTAGTAATAGCAGCAGTAGTAGTGGCAGCATTAGCAATTGTAGTAGTAGTTGAAGTAGTAGTAGTAGTAGTAGTAGTAGTAGTAGTAGTAGTAGTAATAGAAGCAGTAGTGGTAGTGGCAGCAGTAGTAGTAGTTGAAGGAGTAGTAGTAGTAGTAGTAGTAGTAGTAGTAGTAGTAGTAGTAATAGCAGCAGTAGTGGTAGTGGCAGCAGTAGTAGTAGTTGAAGGAGTAGTAGTAGTAGTAGTAGAAGTAGTTGTAGTAGTAATAGAAGCAGTAGTGGTAGTGGCAGCAGTAGCAGTAGTAGTCGTTCCAGTAGTAACAGGAACATTAAAGTAGTAGTAGTAGTAGTAGTAGTACTAGCAACAGCAGCAGCAGCAGAAGTAGAAGTAGAAGTAGGGGTAGTAGTGACAGCAATAGCAGTAGTGATGGGATCAGTAGCAATAGAATATTCCAGTAGTACCAGGAGCATTAGTGTAGTAGTAGAGAAACATCCATAGCAGTAAAGCAGAGGCTGTCCTATTAGTATAGCCTTAACACTAGTAGTAGTAGTAGTAGTAGTAGTAGTAGTAATAGTAGTAATAGTATCAGCAGCAGTCATTGTAGAAGTATAGCAGTAGTAGCACAGCAGCAGTAGTTAAACTGGCTTAATTGTCGTTGTCAGATACGAGCGTACATAGTAGTAGTACCAGAATCAGAAGTATTAGCAGTAGTAACCGGAGCTCTTACCTGTAGTCACACTGCCCGCCCCCGGCTCGCTCTCTCTCTCTCCCTTGATGGCGACCACAGTGACCTCGTACATGACCCCTGGAGTGAGGTTGGACAGCCCCGAGTGGGAGTCGAACCCATCCACTGACAGGATCTTTGCACTTCCTAAAATACAGATGGAAACAAATGAGATACACAGTACGCAACACTACAAATTAGAACGTGGAGCATATTCTCAAATGTGCAAGTGGTTTTTAAGATTATTAGAATGTTTCAACATTAAATTTCTTATCCTCCAAAGGCTGGCCATAATATGACATAATGAAAGTAAGGCCTGGAAGTATGATGGGCCTATGACAATATCCTAAAGCTGTTTTGTGGCTTCAAAGTACATCAATCTGAACATATTCTGTGCACAGATGTCTCTTCTGCCACAAGGGGGCAGTGTGAGACTGTAATACAACAGCAGAAAAGCTTTACTACTGTGTCTAGTCAAACGTGATAACACAAAAATAAAAAAAATACAATGACGGGACTTTATTGAATATTGAACTGTTGATACATTTAGGACACAATTAAATTGTCTTTCTTTTCCATTATAGTATTTGCTATTTAAGAATAAAATATGTTGTGCCTCAGAGCAGAGCGGCGGTCAAGACAGTGAGTTATTCTGTTTTAACAAGCGTTCACAGAGCCAGTGTACTGCAATTAGGTTTGGGACATTAATGTTTGGTCTGTATCACAGCACTTTGTTATTTAGAATGAGTACATTTGCAGTAAAAAGTAATTCTGCAGGAAATCTGAGGGCCAACAAAAATTGCTCTGCGGGCCTCATTTGGCCCCCGTACCGTAGTTTGGACAAACACATAGGCCATTTGCACCTCAGTAAGGGTCATTGTTAAATGCCTGGCGACTTTCATGGGCTTGAGATGAGGTGGCAGAGTGGTTAGCTTTGCACTCCAGCCAAAGCGCATGAACTTTCTACATGGATTTGCTCTCGATGGTCCAGTCTCCCCCATCGACCTCCAGCTAGGTGCTCGTTGAGATCGCTCACTACTCCGCTTAGGTCGGCCCAGGGGATATGAAGATAGGTAAAAAGCAGAGGACACTTTTTTTCTGCGCATGTAGCAGATAGATTATACGTCACATGTCCAGGCTTACCTCCTTGTGCAGGTACATAGGTGACTCTGTAGCTGTCCACTCGCGCTCTAGGCACCACCCAGTGCACGATGGCAGACGTGTCAGTCACATCGGAGAAGCGGATACCTTTAGGAGCTCCCAAGTCTGAGTGATAAGAGAGAGCAGAAGGGCAAGAAGACAGAAGGGAATTAGACATTGTTCACTTT
The DNA here is from genome assembly GCF_026437365.1 of Eucyclogobius newberryi. Lineage (NCBI taxonomy): Eukaryota > Metazoa > Chordata > Actinopteri > Gobiiformes > Gobiidae > Eucyclogobius > Eucyclogobius newberryi. The sequence continues at coordinate 32,013,051 of NW_027316278.1, read as the reverse complement.
GATTTATGAGGACTGGGAGCCTAGACTTTGGCATGGAAGACTGATCGTTGGACTTGTGGAATTGGAAAGAAAGAGAATTATTTTTCTACCAGCAGAAAAGGGTTGATGTGGGTTTCATTGCTTACAATTACCCTTTGAGTGAATGAAAAAGGCTAAACTATCAATTTGAAGTAAACGTAAGCAGTCATCCACCCACATTTTTCCAATATGTATGCCACTGAGCATCAATAAGTGACCAACTCCGTGTTTCCTTTCCCGTTTAGAGAGCGTCTTCACATGACAAGGACAAACACACGTATTCTTCACCCATTCAGAGCCAACAGAGCAGCAGCGGTGGTTTTAGGACATGGACACACAGGGGACAAAGCCAGAGGACGGAGGGCAAGAGACCCTTCATATGGGACCATAGCGTCTTTGCGTGACCCTCCTGAGGAAATGTATTTGCCCCCGTTTTCGACAAATACAAAAGTGAAAATGCATCTTATAGCCACAGGCACAGGAACAAACCAATCGCACACATCTGCTCCTATTGCAGTCCATAAAAGAACATATAGGAGCCCAAGCAAAGGACAACACTGGACCCAAGACAAGAAGTGGACAACGAGGACTGGAAAATACATGAAAGACATTGGACAGTGAGAGAATTGACTGATGATATAAAATATGTATTTTGAAAAAGAGTGTATTTTTTTCAAAATGTTACATATTGCACCGATTATAGCAGAGAAAGCACAAATTGAAACACTAAAAATTGTATTTTATGAAAAACTGGAAATTATGACATTCAGTATATTGTCTGCAAACTATTTTACTGCTAATGAAAATAGAATTGTTGGTTTCCTCACTTCCTTTCTGCACGCAATTGTCACTAAATAACCCATAGTACATTTTATCTCCAACCATTAGTCATAAGTGGCCATAAGTAGCCATTTTCCACAGAGGCAAATTAGCTTGTATCACAATTATCTTTGCACAGAAAATATGCTAAAAGCTATGGACCTGATTTGGCAAGAGTCATAATAACCTCCAAATAGATTTTTCCATTTTCCATGAGCGTGGACACATGGGTGAAACGAGCGAGCTATAATAGAATACGTAAAGAAGCCAATGGTCCGTGACAATGTGTAATGGAGGCGCGACGGTGGCGAACCCAATCATCAGTCATTTCAGTCAACAGTAACATACACGTCAGCAGTGGCTCTCAAACTTTACATTCAAAGTACCACCTCAGCAAATGTTGTGAGAACTCAAAATGGCATAAATCGTAACTATACCAAACTCACGATTTAACATTTGAGTTGATGTGATAGAATCCTGCCGAAACAACGCCATAAAGTGAAAAGTCTTCACTGAATTTTTGACTTAACAGTGGTCAAAAAAACTCATACAAAATTTGGACTTAATGCAAACCTGTATACGAATAATTGAAAGACCAAGCCATGGAACGCAGTGGTCAGTTTGAGAACCACTCAATACAATTGGCACATATATTTCCCCACGTTAAGTTGACTCAAAAAGACACCACAGACTCAAATAAGCGACACAGGACAAAAAAGCCAACTATTGCCCACAAATTATTACAAACATTAAGCGAAAGACCAACAACAAATCAATCAAGAAGTTCTTTCAACTATAGTTAGTAGAAAAAACACCTCTACGGCACGACTGTTAACACACCCTAGGATCCCAGCACCACAAAGAACGCAGACAGCTTCTAGACAGGACAATCCAAGCGTCGGTAAACCCGTAGTATACCTGTTCGAACCTGCCGCGTCACGGACCTGGATCGCTTTTGCAAAACAAGCCCAAAGATTTCAACGTTATATTCCGTGTCTTCGTTCAGGTAGTTCAATTGCGTGCTCCTCTCGTCTCCACTTAAAACCAGTTCTTGGGGCTGCGAGGAATCGTCTGCGTGGCTTATCATAATGACAAAAGTGTCGAATGCGTAGTCTTCGGCCATCCAGGACAGTCTAAAACTTTCGGGGGTGACGTCCGATACTTGGAGGTTGTGGACTTCGGGTTCAGTCTCTGGGTGAGATAAAAAGTCAGTTCTCCGCAGTGTGTAGAGGTTTGAATTGGAAATGGAGTAGAAGAGTTTGAGGAAGAAGCGAAAGTCATGATTTGGTTGAGAAGTTCCAGCATGAAAAATGTATTAAAAAGTAGTGGAAGACGAGACAACACAGTAAGTAAAGGTGGCAATATGGAACAACTGCAGCATGGAAAATAGTGAGGAAGCGTCTATTTTCTCGACTCACACACATGCAAAGAACATCTGCAGTGAACAGTGAACTTTTGAAATTATTTGGTGCAAATTATTTGGATGAATACAGACCAGTAAATTCTGAATGTAAAAACTAGCAATGGTTTGTTTGTCTATTAAAAGACTTCTACAATGTTTGGTTTAACTACTTGTGGAAAGTCTTCTGAAGGATTTTGGATTTTGTGGCATCGGAATATAATTAACAAAAAACGGATAGAACCATTATCTTGTAAGGCTCCAACAACAAGCAACCAACAAATTATGCTATTTTATTAGTTGAAACTGTATGATAGACCAATAACATTAATCTGACAATATGAATTATACCCATTTTTTTTTCCATCTCTGGATTATAAACCATAGGACGTTATTAATATTTAGTTGATTTGCCTTGTTTACAACATCAATGAGAAATCAATTTAAAGGTGCACTGCATCATTTTTCTGGACGGGGAGTAAGCCACCTGCTTGTCTCCATGGAGATGTTATTACTTTCCCTGAAATGTTCCAAAGTATTGGCATTGAACTAACATCTATCTTGCATTCACTTCATTAAGAGCAAATATACAGCTCAATATGATCCAACGCAGAAAATTACATCATATACACAACCATTTTCCGTAACACAAAAGCCTTAATTTATAATGTACAATGCATAGTTTATTAATAATCTTTAATACCCTATCCACTTAATTAAAAATCATTAATTCATATTGAAGAAATTGTTTATTACGAAGTATTCATTGTTCTTGCTTTATTGAGGCAAATTAAAGTGTAGTTATTATAACGTTTATTTTATTATTTCCATTCATTCTTTTTCAGTAGTATTAATATAAATTTGAAGCATTTATAAATGATTCATCTGAAAGGCGGCACATACGCCATCTGCTCGTCTCAGAATAGTTCTCACATGTTACAGATGCGTGGTTAGAGGAGGTGCTCGCTACAAGCCGTCATTAAGAGTGGCTAATAATGGCAGCGATGTCAGGGAGAGGGGCTGAGAGGCAGCAGGAGGCTACAGCTGGAGAACAGAGCTAATTGGTCTGGAGAAACTTCCGCTTGCTGCACAGATGGACACAAAGCTGGACGCGCTGCAAAGACGGAGAGTTAAATATGACTAAAACTTGGGAAACGGCTTGGTTTCAGAGTATACCGCATTGTTATAAGCCAGATAGGAAAGCTTTTCCTATATTCCTTTCATTTAAATTTGGAGCGGAGAGAATTATGTTTCTTCTCATTGATCAATGATTTGGCTTCTAAGCCAGTAAAACATATTTTAAGTTGTATTTGTTTAGAATTAGCAAGAAAGTTAGCTTAATTGTTAGTTAATTAGCTGGTTAGCCATTGAGTTAGTTATGTTAGTTGGTAGGTTAATATTATTATACTTATTAATTGTGTTCATCTCGCATGAACCATAGGCTACTGTATATTTTGCCAAAATCAATCAAGATTAATGGTTTACAAATGTATAATCATTTGAATGTCAATTATGTATTTATTTTTGCCTTGCACGAGTAGTGCAGACCAGAAATGGCTTGAGAACTGCTAGTACTGGCTCATTAAAACACTTGAGCAATAGCGAGGGTCTCGGGAGTCCTTGCTCTCGCCTGAAGACAGCTTTTTTTGTGCATTTGTTTTTCAGAAGAAGTGGTGGAAACGCAAAAAGCACCCAAATCCCAGGGAGCTGTCACTCTTCATTAGGCGTCGGGCGCTTTAGCTTTAGCCGGTCAGCAGCGGCGGCCCATAGAAGAGAAAGGAAAAGGGGGAGGGACGGAGGCTAACGTGCTAACTAACTCAGTAGACACAACACCGCAGTGCCCCTTGGACCCTTCTACTCCCACCGCACAGACCCGGGGGCACGCAGGCCTCGTTCACAAAGGCAGTCTGTTACAGTTCAGGCTGAACCGGAGATCAGGGGGGGCTACTGGAAATGCTACTGTGTTTTTCCTCCCGACTCTTAACCTCACGCTGGGAACGAGGTAAAAGTCTATCAACACCTCCTGGTGAACTGCATCAATGACAATCAAGGTGAATTCTTTTTGAATTGTTGTTTGTATAGAAAACATCTTTTTGTGTTACAGAAATACAGTTTGCATGATTGAGAGTACGAATTTTAATGCCAGTTGCCACCAACAGAGAGGTGCAGTAGTGGTGTGTAATTTTACCTATAATATTGAACCATATTATTAAAAACATATGTAATAATCTTTTTTAATTACAAAATTAGGTTAAGTGTTAAATTATTCAAATGATTGTTTTGATAAGTCAAATTATGAGTCTGATCTGTGAAGAAACAAGCCCACTCACAGGAAGAATGAATGTATTTCAAAAAATGTCAACTGTAATTGAATTAATGCATAAATACTTTTAAAGCTGTACTCTGGAACCCTTGTTACGTAGTGAACACAATAATAAAAAATATATAATTAGACATATTCATTTTTTAACATATTCATTTTATATTCATAAAAAAAACGTTGAAAAAATAATAATAATACGAAATAAAATGAAAAATAAAAATACACATTTAAGTAATTTTTTCTTGTTGCTACAGTGGTTAACCAAATAAGCTCAACTATATTGTGTCATTGTTATGGACTCTTTGGCATAACACTAGTGTAGCTTTGTGCTGGTCCCATGCCTGCATAAAAATAATGTCGACACCTCTGAGATCATTTCAAACTAGTCAAGTCAAAGTAAAACGCTAGCATGGTTTGAGCTGTCATTAGCATGCAGACAATGGGTGCGTCGAGTGCATGCCATGTTGTGCGTGGCCCCAAAAGCCCCTGGCACCCCTGCACTCTTGTACCCGAGCTCCAGAGCCCAGGGCCCAGGGGCAGAAGCAGCAGAATGGGCCTGGTCTGGGGAGGACTGCATGGGGCTGAATACAGACGAAGCAGCCACAAAGACCCCTCAGGGTGGTTTACACTGTATCAAAATTCTCTCTCTCTCTCTCTTTCTCTCTTTCTCACTCTTCTTCAAAGCTCATTCACTAATTAGGCCAGAAAAGACCTTTTAGAAATGTGTTCTTGAGTTGAAAAAGGGGATCAATGTTGGCAAGTGACTAGTTTTATACCAATAATATACTTAGTCATGACTATGCATTACATTCTGATGTCTGTGCTCATTTTGCTGTAACATGTTACAGGTTGAGCAAGTTAAAATGTCAATACTCCCTACTAATCTTTTTTTGCAAATTTCTTTCCTGAAGTTGCCAAAGTAAACCGGCAACTAATGTAATAACCCTTATTGACTAACACTTACTGAAACAGGAAGTGTTTGACTGAGTCACAACACAATTTCCTGATTTTTTATGCACATTTCCATTGTATCAGATTTACATTTTTCCTGTCCTGTAAATACCATAAAATGACATAAAATAACAGCAGCAGTAGACTTAGTAACATCAGCAAGATTTGTTTTATACACAGTAAAAACAATATAGGGGCTAGTATAGATCCTTGAGGCACTCCATACTGAATAGTTTGGGCATACCAGACCTAAACATACTTTTTTGTTGTTTCTTTTTACCACTTCATGTGGGTCAGAAGTTTGCTCGATCGAAGTCGCACTTTTCTGGAAGAGAGATCGCCAATTGCTTCTCTTCTTGGATATTATTGCTAGAATGTCACTGAACCTACTCATCTCCATGGAGACAAGCAGGCAGCACCAAAGTTATAAGCAATACAAAAAAAAAAGAATGAACAAGTGCGAGATAATAAGTAGAGCCTAACTGTAGAATATTCCTTGCAAAGCAGTTTTATCTCCACGTAGACAAGCAATTATTTCTTTAATTGTACATGAATAAAATACTTTATTTTTTGTTTGAAATGGTAATCATTTAGTCTCATATAATTTCTTCCTTCTGAGTCTAACGTAGTTTGTTTGCTCCAAACCACATGCTTTTATTGACTGCAGATTGACTCTTTATTGACTAAAAATAAGCACATTATTGATGATTCAAGACGACTGAATCTCAATCTCGATAGAATTAGTGTTTAATCCACTTCAATGATAAAAATGTCAAGAGAACCTTTGTCCACTATACAGCTGAAGAAATCCTCCAGTACTTTCTGCATGATAAATATTCCATTAAAGGGCCCAAAAGTGACTGTCCGTAAAAACATGTAAATTCCGGAGAGAGTATTTGTGGAATGTTCTGCTCTGTTCGGATGTAGGTTTCTCTCTTTACCTCCTTCCTTTGGTCTGTAATCAGAGCTAAAGACCGTGATTGCACCTTTACCTCTGCCCTTAAACAACATCTAACCTGTTCACACCAGATGCTACAGCTACTATCCCCGGACTCATGCTAACAAGAAGATTAGACCAACAAGCAAAGATGTGACATTCAGATCAGATAAAGGTATACAAATTTAAATGACAACCAGCCAATCAAAACATTTGAATTGGTGATCTTAATTTTCTATTATTTCTCATCATATTGTCAATGTAATGTTATTGTTGAAAACAGATCAATAAAAGGTAATTAGTGGTTATTATTAATACTATATTTAGAAGGTATAACTCATGTATAGGACTCAACACTTAATTTTTCTGCAAAGTGCAAAAGCAGCTGTTTGTTTAGCAGACAGAATGTTCTCTAAAATAATAATTACAAGCTAGTTGTCTCGTGTGTTATTCTTGCAGTCATAGCGTTACTTTTGCAGTTCAGTCGTTTGTTAGCTGTTACTCCAAGAGTAAACATCTAATCACAGCCTCAATATTAGTCAGAAAAAAAAGAAATAAGTTATTTATGCAAAAGGATCAGCCCTAGATCAGTGGCTGGTGTATGAGGAGTGTGTGGGGGTCCGTCTCAGCCCCGCCATCAAAGACAGGATAAGAGAAGATGGCTGCTGGCGGATTCGTTCTAGGATTTGGATCAAGAAATGCATCTGAAGGCAGCAATTTGCTGTGAAGAGTTACCCAAAAACTTCCTATATTTACTATCAGTCCAAGCTCATGAAGTAGCTTTCATCCGTATGAAGTGGTTGCAAAAAAACACCATATTGAACACTACCGGTACCCAACGTCTCAATACTTTGAACAAGTTGTACAAAAGACTGGCCAAAGGATTGCAGCAGAAAGGACCATTGCAAACCCTCCAAAACCTTGTAACAGAATATTGTGACACGTTGAAAGACAAAGCATGTAGTGAAGAACCACAGAAAGCCCAGAGGAGTGACAGAAAGCCCGACTACTGCAGTGGATCTACTGAAGCAGAGACAGAGGAGAGCTCCCGATGCTGACGACGTGGATACCTGTGATGGTGTCTGCAAACACGGGCTCTAAGTGGACCCCCTTGTGGAGCCCGTACAGAGTGGCCCTGTACCAGGTGGTGGGGCTGAGGCCTGAAAGGCTGAGGCTGCGCGCGTCTCCAGGCACTGTGTGGTTCTGCCACTCAGCGCCCGCCTCCGCGTCGCTCACCTCCACCAGGAAGCCCTCAAACGCCCCATCCTCTGCCCACCACGACAGCACGAAGCTGTCCCAGGACACCTCGCTAACCGTCACGTTGGTAATGACGGGCTTCTCCTCCTCTGGACACACATAACAGGCAGTTAAGAACAACCGATACATCTTCATCTTTCTTCATCCATCGAGGGCCATTGAAGTACCTGGAAGGGAATGGGCTGATTGGTGCAGTTTCATTACACAGACATTAACAGTAAATGAGACAGACTTCTGAAAACTGCACTAGTAACTGTGCAGTGTTGTGATTCAGAAAATATATTCTGAGCCTAAGCAATAAACTGTAACACTGTGTCTGTGTCATTGTGACATTTCAGCTTTTATATTCCTTTGCTCCCATGCTCCTTTCATACATTAATTCCATGATTCATTGGACCAGAGGTCTGCAGATTGCTGAGAGTGTGCGGCCTCAGATCTGAATGGCTCAAAGGTCAGTTACAAAACTCCATTTAACTAACTTCAGGACCAGCTTCAGTTCAGTAAAGCTTGTGTCAAACACATTTGAAAATAAATTCTATTAACAAAAAACTTACAATTTGTTCCTCCTGACAATCCTCAACTTACTTGACGAATAAGAAAACTTTTCTTCAAAACAAATAATATAAAACAAATAGGACATTGATAGACAAGTCCTCCTGGACAACTCCAGCTGAAAGGAGGTCAGAGCTTCATCTTTCATTTCACTTTCAGTCATCTCATTCCTGTCAAAGAAAAACCCAGAAGGCCATCACTTTGTCTGGATGGAAATATTCTGCTATTTCCACTACAAAGAGTGAGTGAACAAACAGCCTCATTATGAGCGCTCTTGGCGTCATATTATCACATAAGAGTGGTCCTATAGCAGTCAGACATAGATGATCACATAAGAGTGGTCCTATAGCAGTCAGACATAGATGATCACATAAGAGTGGTCCTATAGCGGCGCAGACATAGATGATCATATAAGAGTGGTCCTATAGCAGTCAGACATAGATGATCACATAAGAGTGGTCCTATAGCGGCGCAGACATAGATGATCATATAAGAGTGGTCCTATAGCGGCGCAGACATAGATGATCACATAAGAGTGGTCCTATAGCGGCGCAGACATAGATGATCACATAAGAGTGGTCCTATAGCGGCGCAGACATAGATGATCACATAAGAGTGGTCCTATAGCGGCGCAGACATAGATGATCATATAAGAGTGGTCCTATAGCGGCGCAGACATAGATGATCATATAAGAGTGGTCCTATAGCGGCGCAGACATAGATGATCACATAAGAGTGGTCCTATAGCATCAGACATAGATGATCATATAAGAGTGGTCCTATAGCGGCGCAGACATAGATGATCATATAAGAGTGGTCCTATAGCGGCGCAGACATAGATGATCATATAAGAGTGGTCCTATAGCGGCGCAGACATAGATGATCATATAAGAGTGGTCCTATAGCATCAGACATAGATGATCATATAAGAGTGGTCCTATAGCGGCGCAGACATAGATGATCATATAAGAGTGGTCCTATAGCGTCAGACATAGATGATCATATAAGAGTGGTCCTATAGCGGCGCAGACATAGATGATCACATAAGAGTGGTCCTATAGCGGCGCAGACATAGATGATCACATAAGAGTGGTCCTATAGCGGCGCAGACATAGATGATCATATAAGAGTGGTCCTATAGCGTCAGACATAGATGATCACATAAGAGTGGTCCTATAGCGTCAGACATAGATTATCACATAAGAGTGGTCCTATAGCAGTCAGACATAGATGATCACATAAGAGTGGTCCTATAGCGGCGCAGACATAGATGATCATATAAGAGTGGTCCTATAGCGGCGCAGACATAGATGATCATATAAGAGTGGTCCTATAGCGTCAGACATAGATGATCATATAAGAGTGGTCCTATAGCGTCAGACATTGATGATCATATAAGAGTGGTCCTATAGCAGTCAGACATAGATTATCACATAAGAGTGGTCCTATAGCGGCGCAGACATAGATGATCATATAAGAGTGGTCCTATAGCAGTCAGACATAGATGATCACATAAGAGTGGTCCTATAGCGGCGCAGACATAGATGATCATATAAGAGTGGTCCTATAGCGGCGCAGACATAGATGATCATATAAGAGTGGTCCTATAGCGGCGCAGACATAGATGATCACATAAGAGTGGTCCTATAGCGGCGCAGACATAGATGATCACATAAGAGTGGTCCTATAGCGGCGCAGACATAGATGATCATATAAGAGTGGTCCTATAGCGGCGCAGACATAGATGATCATATAAGAGTGGTCCTATAGCGGCGCAGACATAGATGATCACATAAGAGTGGTCCTATAGCGTCAGACATAGATGATCATATAAGAGTGGTCCTATAGCGTCAGACATAGATGATCATATAAGAGTGGTCCTATAGCGTCAGACATAGATGATCATATAAGAGTGGTCCTATAGCGGCGCAGACATAGATGATCATATAAGAGTGGTCCTATAGCGTCAGACATAGATGATCATATAAGAGTGGTCCTATAGCGTCAGACATAGATGATCACATAAGAGTGGTCCTATAGCGGCGCAGACATAGATGATCATATAAGAGTGGTCCTATAGCGGCGCAGACATAGATGATCATATAAGAGTGGTCCTATAGCGGCGCAGACATAGATGATCATATAAGAGTGGTCCTATAGCGGCGCAGACATAGATGATCACATAAGAGTGGTCCTATAGCGGCGCAGACATAGATGATCATATAAGAGTGGTCCTATAGCGGCGCAGACATAGATGATCATATAAGAGTGGTCCTATAGCGGCGCAGACATAGATGATCACATAAGAGTGGTCCTATAGCGGCGCAGACATAGATGATCATATAAGAGTGGTCCTATAGCGTCAGACATAGATGATCACATAAGAGTGGTCCTATAGCGTCAGACATAGATTATCACATAAGAGTGGTCCTATAGCGGCGCAGACATAGATGATCATATAAGAGTGGTCCTATAGCGGCGCAGACATAGATGATCATATAAGAGTGGTCCTATAGCGTCAGACATAGATGATCATATAAGAGTGGTCCTATAGCGTCAGACATAGATGATCATATAAGAGTGGTCCTATAGCGGCGCAGACATAGATGATCATATAAGAGTGGTCCTATAGCGGCGCAGACATAGATGATCATATAAGAGTGGTCCTATAGCGGCGCAGACATAGATGATCACATAAGAGTGGTCCTATAGCGGCGCAGACATAGATGATCATATAAGAGTGGTCCTATAGCGGCGCAGACATAGATTATCACATAAGAGTGGTCCTATAGCGGCGCAGACATAGATGATCATATAAGAGTGGTCCTATAGCGGCGCAGACATAGATGATCATATAAGAGTGGTCCTATAGCGGCGCAGACATAGATGATCACATAAGAGTGGTCCTATAGCGGCGCAGACATAGATTATCACATAAGAGTGGTCCTATAGCGGCGCAGACATAGATGATCACATAAGAGTGGTCCTATAGCGGCGCAGACATAGATGATCACATAAGAGTGGTCCTATAGCGGCGCAGACATAGATGATCATATAAGAGTGGTCCTATAGCGGCGCAGACATAGATGATCATATAAGAGTGGTCCTATAGCGTCAGACATAGATGATCATATAAGAGTGGTCCTATAGCGGCGCAGACATAGATGATCACATAAGAGTGGTCCTATAGCGGCGCAGACATAGATGATCACATAAGAGTGGTCCTATAGCGGCTCAGACATAGATGATCATATAAGAGTGGTCCTATAGCGGCGCAGACATAGATGATCACATAAGAGTGGTCCTATAGCGGCGCAGACATAGATGATCACATAAGAGTGGTCCTATAGCGGCGCAGATATAGATGATCACATAAGAGTGGTCCTATAGCGTCAGACATAGATGATCACATAAGAGTGGTCCTATAGCGTCAGACATAGATGATCACATAAGAGTGGTCCTATAGCGTCAGACATAGATGATCACATAAGAGTGGTCCTATAGCGGCGCAGACATAGATGATCACATAAGAGTGGTCCTATAGCGGCGCAGACATAGATGATCACATAAGAGTGGTCCTATAGCGGCGCAGACATAGATGATCATATAAGAGTGGTCCTATAGCGGCGCAGACATAGATGATCATATAAGAGTGGTCCTATAGCGTCAGACATAGATGATCATATAAGAGTGGTCCTATAGCGGCGCAGACATAGATGATCACATAAGAGTGGTCCTATAGCGGCGCAGACATAGATGATCACATAAGAGTGGTCCTATAGCGGCGCAGACATAGATGATCATATAAGAGTGGTCCTATAGCGGCGCAGACATAGATGATCACATAAGAGTGGTCCTATAGCGGCGCAGACATAGATGATCACATAAGAGTGGTCCTATAGCGTCAGACATAGATGATCATATAAGAGTGGTCCTATAGCGTCAGACATAGATGATCACATAAGAGTGGTCCTATAGCGGCGCAGACATAGATGATCATATAAGAGTGGTCCTATAGCGGCGCAGACATAGATGATCACATAAGAGTGGTCCTATAGCGGCGCAGACATAGATGATCATATAAGAGTGGTCCTATAGCGGCGCAGACATAGATGATCACATAAGAGTGGTCCTATAGCGGCGCAGACATAGATGATCACATAAGAGTGGTCCTATAGCGGCGCAGACATAGATGATCATATAAGAGTGGTCCTATAGCGGCGCAGACATAGATGATCACATAAGAGTGGTCCTATAGCGGCGCAGACATAGATGATCACATAAGAGTGGTCCTATAGCGGCACAGACATAGATGATCATATAAGAGTGGTCCTATAGCGGCGCAGACATAGATGATCACATAAGAGTGGTCCTATAGCGGCGCAGACATAGATGATCACATAAGAGTGGTCCTATAGCGTCAGACATAGATGATCACATAAGAGTGGTCCTATAGCGTCAGACATAGATGATCATATAAGAGTGGTCCTATAGCGTCAGACATAGATGATCACATAAGAGTGGTCCTATAGCGGCGCAGACATAGATGATCATATAAGAGTGGTCCTATAGCGGCGCAGACATAGATGATCATATAAGAGTGGTCCTATAGCGGCGCAGACATGCTGATGCAGATTAATGGCTCTAAATGAACCATTAACACTGAAGATGCGGCGTAGCCTGAGCAGAACACAGGAGTACGCCGTCCACTTCAAAGGTGTGGGGAGCCATGCAGAGACGCTCAGGCAGCTGCTGTAATTGGAGTCCAGTGTGAGTGCAGGCATTCACAGCAGATTAGAAGCAGAGAAAGAGAGATGGGCAGGTAAACATCAAGGCTCCGTGTGAATAGAAAGGAGACAATGGGACGAGATGGAGCCTTGGATGAGATCAGCAGGTTTTATCTGAGCTGTCAAGGATGAACTGGTCCCCCGCCACCTACCAAGGTTACATATTTTCAATTTCGATCTAAAAGCTACTGAAAAGAAAATCCTGGAAACTCCATGGATAGATGGATCCACCAGTCACTTCTCATTCCGAGGGCTTAATATAGTTATTTGAGCAGAAGCCTGGGCTGTCCACAACAGCCTTCTGTTTGTGTAGTGGCTGTGAAAGACAAAACAGTGCCGCAAATCTCTTAATCCAGCTATTTCGGTTCATTTTAGTTTAATACTCAACTGTACAATTTCTTGTTTATTTTTATGACTTTTGAAAATACCAATTTGTTGGTTTGTTTTTTGGCTGCCAGCTGAAATTTGATATACTCTGATATACTATACTTATACATTAGGTCGCTGGAAACTACCACCCATAACCTTTGATATTCGTTGTTTGAGGGTACAATCATTGAAATAATAATAGCCTCTGCAAATATTATATTAAACCTTAAAGTTGACACAGTATGCGTTCTTGTGACTTTAATCGGCTTTTAAACATGTTGTCATCATTAGAAATTCAAATAATGTCCATATTTATGCCTCCGTGTCCAGTAAATAAACAAATCCTTTGCTTATAGAGACATGCGTTTGTTCAATTTGACAACAGAACGAGTCCCGACTTTTACCTGTGACGCATCCAACGAAAATACTGCGATTTGTGAGACTCAGAGAAGAAGACCTCGTGAACAGGAAGTGCGAACGCAGCTAAACACAACTCCAGGTACGTTTTTGACGACGTATCGAAAAACGCAACACGGTTAAAAGCTCAATAAAGCCATTCTTGCATAATGTGTGTCCTTTGAAAGAATGAGACTGGATCCACCCTCTTATCTCGTGCGGTTTTGACACGCGTGCGATGTGCGACCGTACCAAATGTTCCCCTGAGATATCGCCGTTCTGATATCTACCATTTGCCGCAGGTGCACACATCCACGTACCACATACGAGAAACTGGCTCGATATTGTATAATCCTTTATCTTGGCGCAGTTGGGATGATTAGCTGTACATGCTAGCAGCCAATGACCTCTCTGCTTTCCCTCCTCCTGGTTCTTCTTATCTAACCGGATCGAAGCAGGATATAGCTGAAGTGAGCATCCCAGTAGATCTCATTAGTGGCCACAGGGCTGTCACGGCAGCTCTGATAATTGCGCGAGAAGCCACATAAGCGTGCGTTTGTGTGGCTTCGAGGGCAACGTTTTTCCTCATTTTGTGACATGGTTTTTTATGTGTGTTAGGCGACGTACACTTTACACTTGGAGAGTCCTACTTTCAGAGCGAGGTGAGTAGTAAAGTCAGTCAGTAGGAGTAACTTGTACTATTTAAGGTGAACCAATACATTTGATGAAATCATGGTAGTTTTTCCAAATTACAATCATAATAATTAAATCATCAGAATCATTAGAATCTTCTCTCCAGCCGCTCCAGCCAAACCATTTTTTGTTGTGCTAGCCCCAAGCCTGAATAAATGAAGAATAGATCGAACAGTCACTATGTTTACATGCAGAAATAACTCAGAGTACCCTGGAATACCAAAGGTTCCAAACCCTCTGACCAATGACACACCAGCAAAGATTGAACCAACAATTAAAAATAAAAAATAGGTTCTGCTCATGATCTAGAAGAGTTACTGTTTTTGAAAGAATCAAAATCCAAAAAACGTTGAATAATTTGACCCCTTTCCTTGGGATATTGTGAAAAAAATATCACTTTAGTTAATTTATGCTAAAAGAAGACATCAAACTTTGTGCTAGTTTTTGTTTCATGTGGCTTGGTCCAGTAGTCACAGAGATCTGAACCAGGTCAACAAATCTGCAACTCAAACCTACCAAAGAATTCTGCTTTCTAGATTCCAGTCCAGTGAACCCATCTTATTGGACCAATACGATATATGAAAAATCTCCTAACATTACATGCACCGAGCACTAATTGTAATCATGATACAAATCCTATTATTTGCACAGCGCGACTGCAATTCTGTAATTTTACAAATGTGGTCACTCCATCTGACCCCGCCTCCTCCTCTCTCTCCCCTCTCCGCTCTCTCTCGCCCACTGTTGCGCTCCTGTCGTGTCTGGAGATGATAAGGCCTTTTGGGATTGTCCGTGTCGAGGATTAGCCCGCCGCTTATGCCCCAGAACAATGTGCGAACAGGCCCCCAGCATGTGGCCCTTTATCGGACGCAGCCAGAGTTCATCGTGGTCAGACGGCACAAAGGGCGGAGCGGCCCCCGGGCTCGCCACGACAATTATCACATGAATAAAGACGGTCCCGAGAGTCCGTATATAGCGCCACTCCCGCCGCCCAATCTCACCATCTACAACATGATCTTATCTTTGGCACATGGGCAGGGTGTGGCTATGATCGGGCATAGAAACTATACTATGAGTGGCTTCTTGTTTCTGAAACTACCGTGTGGAAAGACGAATCCCGTGGTCATGGATGAGATGTCTGTGTGTTTGAGAAGAGTCAAATCATTGGAATCGAGCAGAGAAAGCATCTAAGGAGAAGCAGAAACTAATGTACCACAGATCTGAACACAGTGAGAGTGTTTGGAACGAGCTGGAGAAGGCTTTGTGCAATGGTCACTCTCTCCATCATCAACACAAGAGACTTTTTAGACAATTTTGTCTTTTTGTCATTTTAACAATTTACATTCAGATTAATGCCCTTATATGCAATGCAGTGCCGATATTTACCAGTGGAGTAGTTTGTTTCTGTGTTTGTGACGCCGTAGTGCTCTTTTTTACCGGTGCTTGGTTTTTCTTTCATTTTGGTTAGCATTTAGCTTGTGTAATGCTACCACAACATAGTAAACATTGCCTGTCTGCCTTCACATTGACCTAAAGTGATGAGGGCTGTATCCGGGCTGTTTATTGGACTCACATTGATCTGGGAATTAGCTGTGAAAATAGGCGATAATGGTCGACATTTACGCATGTTTATTACTGTGTTCGCATACTAATTAGCCACTCTTGTTGGGCTGTTCACTTCATTAGTACACTAGTCTCAGTATCATAGTGTATAAAAGTGTATACACACTTACTTTCAGTCTTTAAACTTTAAACTTACTGTTGAGGCGCAAGAACAGTAATTGTAGATATATAAACCCAAATTAAAACTAATAACAGCCTGACAGCCTATATAATAGTCAATTGCCTGATAAAAATGTATTATTATATTGGCAGTTATATGTATATCAGGTATCGGCATCTCCAACACCCTTTAAATCTGTATCGGCCCTCGAAAATCCAGATTGATTTCATTATTACTGTCTATCTGAAAATCTGCAAAATGGAAGGTAAGAAAACGCAGAACGGAGAAACAATTTTCTAAAATGTATGTCTAAAATTGGTTAAAAATGTCGATTTTGATAGATGGATCAGGATTATCACATCAGATGGACGACAGGGGCCTGTATTTAGAACGAAACATCCAAACTCATCATGCACAAATGTTGACCCGTATCATTATCTGTTAGAGATCGGCTCCACAAACTTGTCGCATTCATCTTACGCCTTGAACGGCTTTCAGCGGACAACAATCACGTCTTCGGGCGTTGACTAATGGTACCACTTTCTGCAGCTGTTGCGACGGCATAATTTCCCTTTTGTTTATTTCTGCGGGCAGAGAAGACGGTTGAACTTTGTGCCGGTTTTTGTTTCATGTGAATAGGCCGAGTAATTACAGAGACATCAACTGTAATTCAGGTCAACAAATCTGCAATCTGACAGTCGAACAGCGCCGTGCTTCCATCAAGTAGCTCATTTATCTTGAACGTTTTGTGCACCGTCATCCTCCACACAGACTGAACATTTTAGATATAAATGTTTCCCAAAATATCCATCTGAAGCCCTTTTCCCTAAACGCCATATCAATTTCTGCCCATAACTGTCGAGCGTTGTAAGATTTACTATGATTTGGCTCAGGCGAAGACATTCTGCTGGCCTCCATCGCCTCATTTGTCTCTTTCTTGTTCGGGTTTGGAAAAATATCATGGGGGAAATATTGGAAAACACTTATATATATGAAATGAGGCTTGAGGGAAAGTGCAGTAAATGTATAGACACTAACAAAAGGTTCAATTCATTGGCTCGGTTTGGCTGGAGGGGAGAAGAAATGAAGTTTTGGTAAAATGTGAACTGCTCTGATGCTTCAGTGTATGGAAACAGGACTGTCTTCACTACAGTCTTTGTCCCAAACAAACAAACAAACACTCTGTCGGAAAGAGTTTGAACAGTGAAGGAAACTCAGTACAGTCTGATATTATAACGTTTTCCTGAGTATTTGTGCAGGAGGTAACTTTATACCAATTCAGTCCCTCAGAAACACTCCATTTGTCAATTCAAAGCAGAAATATCATGTCCAAATGCTACTTTTTGAGACCTTTAATACCTGCTATATATGAGTGGTATCCAAGGGTTTCAGCATGATGGGAAATTGGGAGCATTGTCACAACGATTGCAGTAGAAAACAAGAATAATATGTATTTTCGAATGGGAAAAAATCCTCTAAATATATAACAAGAAGCTGAAACCCATGAATATGTGTCTCTAAACTAAATTTTAAAAACTTGTTATGAGCAAAGTCAGCAATGTTTGATGCCAGCGGGCAAAAAGTCCATAGAGATGCATCAGCCAGAACACTACTATTAAAAAAAACAAGAAACAAAAGTGCGGAACAACCTGATAAACTTCCTTTGAATGAATGCTATGTTTAGTATCATCTTAAAGAATAATGACACAATCCTGAGAGCCCAAAAACATTTTTTTTAAAAGTTGCTAAAAAAAAGAGTGCTAAAGATAATAAAATCACATTGAATCAACTTACGTTATATTTCAACGTTATAGTTCTGAAAAATAGAACATCTAAAACAGTTTTTTTTATTTTCTCAACTACAACTACTGGCCCAATATTATCAGGTGTTTGGGGAACGTCCTTCTTAAAAATGTTGGACTGAGATTAAGAAAACACTGCAGATTGCTTCTCACTTATTGTATTATTTAAAAGTTTTTAAAAAGAAAAAAATACTTCAAAAAAAGCCTCAAAACTCCTGCCATGGACACAATAAATGGATACTTTTTGAGCATATTTCTGGCGAGAGAGACTTAAATTGGACAGACTTTGGACCAAATGGGACGTTTAAATTGGACAATATGTGTCTTGATGTTGTTTGATTTTCTTTTCTTGTTCTCTCTTCGGTCGTGTTCATTTTTTTGCCCTTTTCTGTTCGTTTTTTACAACTTAAAATCACAGACTAAACCCGTTCAACCATCACATTTCCATCAAACATCTCCTGACCTGTGGGTGCAGAGATGGTGGCCGGCGCACTGATCCTCCTGCCCCTCTCCGCCGTGATCCGGACGGTGTAGAGCATCCCCGGGGTCAGGCTCCTGAAGGTGTGCGTCTCGGCTCCGGAGGGGACCAGCGCCTCGTCCCGCTGTCCGTCCGCCGACATGTACACCAGCCGGTACGAGTCCAGTTTGGCCACCGGGCGCTTCCACTGCAGGGTCATGGTGGTCTCGCTCACCTCGGTCACGGCCAGGTCCTTGGGGGCGTCCAGGGCTGAAGGACAGAGAGAGACGGTCATTTAAAGGGGACGTATTCTGCCTTTTTCTCAGGTGCTTGTTATTGAACTGGAAGTAGATATCATTTTATATTTGGTTAAATGTAAACAGCGAAAGAAAGTACTGTATTTAAGTAAAATGTTTAGGTATCTTTACTTTCTACTTTTACTTCACTACATTAGAGGACAAGTATCTGTACATTTGAGAGTAGATATCTGTACTTTCTACTTGACTACATTTTCGAACCAGACTGAAAAGTAAAGTACTTTTCTGTGGGCATTGCAATACCTGAAATGGACATGGCGACATCCTGCCTGAGGTTTTTAAGTTCAAGACCAGGTTTTGACCAATTTTTTTAATTTATTAAGTTATTGAGGCTTCAAAAAATCTGTCCAATTCTTTATCAAGATCACAACTTTTGACTTTTCAATTGTTCTGAAAAACTGTGGGAAATACTTGAGTAAAGTAGTGTTTAGTATTTTTTGACTCTTTAGTATTTGTACTTTTAATTAACAAACTTCTTCCACCACTGTGTACTTGACTGCAAGTACATTTTACAGTGGATACTTTTTACTTCACTATATTTGAGAGCAGGGATCTGTACTTTCTACCTCTTTACATTTTAAGAGGTAGAGACGACCTGAAATGGCTGATGCTGAGTTTGTTTTTGCATAGTTTTATTTTTTCCTAATGCCACAATTTTGGGAATACAAATATATACAAATAAAAACAGCTACAAAAATTAGGGAACAAATTCAGTTGTTTCCGTTGAACAAAAATCCAGAGAAAAATCCAGATCACTGCGTTTGACCACTTAATGGTTCTCGAGATCTGCTGAAAATACTTTTGTCTCTAAAAGTGTTTTTTTTTTTTCACGAAGACATATCCAACATATCCAATACTGTTGTGTTGTTCTGGACATATGCTAACTGAGTATAAAACTATTCAAAATTACAATAAAAAGAGGCATCAAAAGGAATTTTTTGGCACTTTTGTGGTGAACATTTTTGTAAATTTACGTTTTGTGCTATAATTTTATGCATTGTCAATATATCGTTTCTATATTGTTATCGAAATAATGCACAAAATTATAGAGGTAATAATTTTTGTCTATCATCTACTTCTATTACCGTGTGATTGAAAGTGCATTGAATTGGAATGAAAATTCAGCAGCACTTTCCCTGCCTTGGAGAGGTTTTGTCTGTGTGTGAAAGGTATAAAACCACTTATTACCTTAACAAAAGTATAATTAAGTTAAAAAAAAGAAAAGAAAAAGACAAGATATTCCGGTCTCTAGTTGAGCAGAAGTCAGAAGCCTCTTACCTGTGACAGCGTTGGTGGTTGCCGGCTGACTCTCCCGTTCGTCCTTCACTGCGGTCACTCCCATCCCGTACTCCGTGCCCGGCCTCAGCCCTAAACCGCAACAGAAACACACATTTAAAAACTCAATGTGGCGTTTAGTTTGCATCAATCCACTGGAGTGTTACCAAACAGCCACCAGCAGCTGCTTCTGTAATCACACAAACGCTCTGATGCTCCACCGCGGGTCACGGACTGAATGTGGCGCGAAGCTGTTGTGTTTGCATTAGCGTCTCCAAAGAGCGGTTGCTATGCCGCAGCGACATGCAGCGTGATGACCATTATGGAGACAGTCATGAGGAAATAATCAAATGGGTTGTGTTTTGTTTCTTGTAACATTTATGACAGACAAATGAAGTCTTATTCGCGCCAATGATACCGTCGGATCCAAGCAAATTTCCCCAAGTTTCCACATCAAACTAAAACATGAACCATAGAAATGTGAAACAGCAGTAGCTCAACATCTGGAGAGGAGTTCTGGGCTCGTGTTCTTTGCAGTTTGTCACAGAGGCATTGAAGGATGATAAATAATCAAATACAGTAACTTTTAAGGAGTGTTGATCAAGTCCTAGTCTGTGGGCCACAAGTCCAAGTCTGTGGCCCACAAGTCCAAGTCTGTGGCCCACAAGTCCAAGTCTGTGGGCCACAAGTCCAAGTCTGTGGGCCACAAGTCCAAGTCTGTGGGCCACAAGTCCAAGTCTGTGGGCCACAAGTCGGTCTGTGGCCCACAAGTCCAAGTCTGTGGCCCACAAGTCCAAGTCTGTGGGCCACAAGTCCAAGTCTGTGGGCCACAAGTCCAAGTCTGTGGGCCACAAGTCGGTCTGTGGCCCACAAGTCCAAGTCTGTGGCCCACAAGTCCGTAAGGGCCCACAAGTCCAAGTCTGTGGCCCACAAGTCCAAGTCCGTGGCCCACAAGTCCAAGTCTGTGGTCCACAAGTCCAAGTCTGTGGCCCACAAGTCCAAGTCTGTGGCCCACAAGTCCAAGTCCGTGGCCCACAAGTCCAAGTCTGTGGCCCACAAGTCCAAGTCCGTGGCCCACAAGTCCAAGAAAGTACATCTCACCATCAACTGTTTGTTAGAAATGTCATTATGACAATACAATTCAGAATTAAGAAACATATTTGAGGAGACCCCAGGAAGAATAGAACCAGGTATTTCAGGAGCTTCTGGCCATTTTAATAAACTAAACAGTTGAAAGAGAAAACAGCGGCGTGTCATCTCAAGTTTCAGAGCTTCAAACTCAGTCACGTCCCGAGTCACTGGCCTACAAGTCTACGTCCAATCCCATGTCCATTTTAGACAGTGACCCACTTCTGACCGGAGCCCACACCTCTGGCATTATACGCAAGATATTTGTATAAAAACAAATCCCTGAGAAGCTGTAATACGATCACAAATCAGAGACACAATTTCCACTACATTTCTATATCCCATGGTTGAGTGGAAGCCCTTGTCTCGTCGCCTTCCCTGACCGCGCTCACTGGAACGTGGAGCATGGCTGTTCATATATATTTGCACCGATGGCTCTTCGGGCCCTTGTCATGGGGCCGAAACATGACTTGCTAGCGTCCCGACTTCACAATTAGGCCCTGGGAAATTCCCCTGTTCTAATTCCTGAGTGCAGCCGCAGAGGTCATCACACGTGTGGCTCTAACGGCATGAAATTGCGGCTAATGCGCGGGAAACTCATTATCAATAAAACCGTGAGCGTGAAGCCAATTATGTGCGGTAAGAGTGCGACGGGGGCAGTGAGGTGTGAGGGAGGAGAGGGGGAGGAGAGAGGGAAGGAGAGAGGGGGAGGAGAGAGGGGGAGGAGAGGGGGAGGAGAGAGGAGAGAGGGAAGGAGAGAGGGGGAGGAGAGGGGGAGGAGAGGGGAGGAGAGAGGGGAGGAGAGAGGGGGAGGAGAGAGGGGGAGGAGAGGGGGAGGAGAGAGGGAAGGAGAGAGGGGGAGGAGAGAGGGGTAGGAGAGGGGGAGGAGAGAGGAGAGAGGGAAGGAGAGAGGGGGAGGAGAGAGGGGGAGGAGAGGGGGAGGAGAGGGGAGGAGAGAGGGGAGGAGAGAGGGGGAGGAGAGAGGGGGAGGAGAGGGGGAGGAGAGAGGAGAGAGGGAAGGAGAGAGGGGGAGGAGAGAGGGGGAGGAGAGGGGGAGGAGAGGGGAGGAGAGAGGGGAGGAGAGAGGGGGAGGAGAGAGGGGGAGGAGAGGGGGAGGAGAGAGGAGAGAGGGAAGGAGAGAGGGGGAGGAGAGAGGGGGAGGAGAGGGGGAGGAGAGAGGAGAGAGGGAAGGAGAGAGGGGGAGGAGAGAGGGGGAGGAGAGAGGGGGAGGAGAAGGGGAGGAGAGAGGGGAGGAGAGAGGGGGAGGAGAGAGGGGGAGGAGAGGGGGAGGAGAGAGGGGGAGGAGAAGGGGAGGAGAGAGGGGGAGGAGAGAGGGGGAGGAGAGGGGGAGGAGAGAGGAGAGAGGGAAGGAGAGAGGGGGAGGAGAGAGGGGCAGGAGGAGAGGGGGAGGAGAGGGAGAGGGGGAGGAGAGGGGGAGGAGAGAGAGAGGAGAGGGGGAGGAGAGAGGGGGAGGAGAGAGGGAGAGGAGAGAGGGGGAGGAGAGAGGGGGAGGAGAGAGGGGGAGGAGAGAGGGAGAGGAGAGAGGGGGAGGAGAGGGAGAGGAGAGAGGGGAGGAGAGAGGGGGAGGAGGGGGGGAGAAGAGGGAGAGGAGGGGCAGGAGGAGAGGGGGGAGGACAATGGACCCATGGCTGTAGTTTTTGCACGGGACAGATCCAGCACAAAGGCACGTCATTGGACGGTCTGCAGAGGTGCGATTGGGCTACGTTTGGCAGAACAGTCCAAGTAATTAAGAGTAAAAAAGTATTGGAAAACTACTCCTTATGTAAGAGTCACAACTGATTTGTAATTTGAAGTTCATGTCATTGGATGAATCGTATCTGAAGGAGAACCAAACACAAAAGATCATATTGTCAACATAAAGCTTGTGTAGGATAAGTGTGACCCCACCCCCCCCCCCAAACAAGTGTCCAAAAAGAAGAAAGCTTATGACTTAATAAAGCATGAACAAAAACGTAATTCCTAATGAACAAATATAGTAAGTTTAAGAATGATTTGTGCTTAGAAATGACTCAATTAAAGGTTTAGTTTGGGTATTAATGTATGTCATGTTTGTAAATTGTACACAGGCCTTCCTTTGTTCATTATCAAGTCTTTATTCATGTTTTATTAAGGCCATTATTGTTTAGTTATTATAAAGTGTTAACAAAGCAACTAGTTAAACGTGTGTCGCCGCTAAACAAACTAATGAGATGTGCATCATTTTGAAATCAGGTTGAATTTTTGTTGTTCATCTATAAACGTGAAACAGAAGTGAAAACAAGTCTAAAAAGCACCTTTTTTATGATCCTTTTATAAGATAAGATAAGATAAGATAATCCTTTATTGTCCCACATGGGGAAATTTCATTGGTGCAACGCAGGTAGATACAGAGGTAGATACAGAAGAACAGATCACTTATAGGAAGTCTGAAAAACACTTTCAGTAGAAGATCTCCTATAAATAAATAAAAACTCCCATAGACAAATAAATAAATATGTATTTTAACCTGCGAGTATCAGAAAAAGCAAGCGACTTTCCAAAAAAAGAAGCCCAACATGAATAAAGACGCGTACAGTACATAAGACTTCGCCACCAGAATACGGGCAAAGTAAAAGTATGGAGTGTGGAGGAATGTGCAGTTTCCAAGTATTTTTCCTCATAACACTGGATATCTTCAGTATTTGTCTAAATCCTCCATCAATTCCATCCATCACTGTTGAACTTCACAGTGCTTTCTTTTACTCAATGTCTAATCGTCTAAAGTAAACATATCATCGCTTACTTGGCAGTCGTTTTATTCGATTAGAGAATTTCCGTCCACCTTTTGTTTACTTAATGCTTGGATTCCCGCCTCCCGCCGCGTGGCTTCCTAAAGCGGATTGTTCCGGAATGGGCCGTGTGCCGAGTGAAAACAATGACAGCCTGTTTGAGATAGTGGAATCTTTATGTGACGCCGGCCAAACACTTAGGTCTTAAAGAAGAAGAGAATAAACTGCTTTACGTGGAGGATGGCGACACGATTTAAGTGTGAAAGCAGCCGTGCATTTTCCTGAGCGATCGATTCAGAAAGCCGAGGAAAGTATTGATTGGAGACTAATTGGTCCGACATGCTCTGTGGGCTCATGGTCTTAATCAACTCCAGCCTGAGGTTCATACGCAGCATCATAAACATGTGAGAGACTGGACGTTATGGAGCCGGGATACGTGGAAATGAAAGGGGTGGATTCATCACGTGGTTAAAAAGAGGAAGTAGGTGTTTATTTGGGCTTATTAGATACAGTTTGTGCTTAGAGTTTGGGATCGAACAGCAAAAACTTAAAGTGCTTATGGCATGTTTTTACAATTTTCTAATTTTGACTTTATTTGGTGTATTTATACCTGTTGTACACATACGTTATAGTTTTACGCCAATCGAGTATGTATTTGTGGAGAAAACTTTGGGAAAATCCGTAGAAAATGACAGGAAGTGACATTACACAAGGAACACTCATTTCAGTCAAAGTTTAAGCATAATTTATAAAAAAAAAGCATTAATTCAACAAAATAAATGTGCTCTCATTTATTTTCATTTGTCAAATAAAAATTATTGTGACATGAGATGAGTTTTTGCCCTGTGATTTCTGGGTAATTTCCTAGTGTGATGTCATCAATTACAAACAGGAAGTGCTATTATAAACCTCAAAAAGCAAGAGTGGGGAGGGTTATTCGGAAAAGTGTCTTGACATATTTCCCTCAGTATTTATTGGCGTCTTCTGAACATTCCGACCAAGATAATGAAGATTAATTTAAACTATATGAGATTAAAAATGATGTGAACTTCACTTTGGGATTAGTAACAGTAATCAATAGTCCATAATAAAAATAACAATAATATGCCATCGTGATATTTGCCTTTGAGACTGAAGCTGGGTTAACACTTATTATGTTGAAACAATAATAGTTGACTTCCATTGGAAAAAGATGTATTTTTGGTGAACAATTGAGGCAAAATGTAATATAATGCAATTGAATATTATTTAAAAGTTATGAAACAGATTTATTTTGAAGTTTGTGTCTTTATTAACACCCCCTTTGGTCATCGGGGTCCACATAGAGTCAGAAGAATCCAATAACTCATTACAGGCACTATGTTTTCTCAGCACTCAACTCATTATCGAATAGTATCGATGGGGCAAAAGTGTAAAAAAAAAAAATATCTTGGAGGAAAGTAGGTCCTCCGTGGCTAGAGTGAAGTAAAAGTCCAAGAAAAGCTCAAGGTGAGGTAACATTCTTCACAATATCGACTGCGAGTAGTTCTCAGACTTTTAAAATTGTACCCCAGCTCTGCACAAGGCTAGATGAAACCAGGGGCTTACCAGAATAAAACATAAACTTAAACCGTAACAAATCCACATTTACAATATTACAGCCCTTAAAGAAATCTGGTTTCCATTTCTGGTTTTGAAAATTGTAAATGCAGGACAAACTCTGTTCTGAACTGAACTAAACCAAAGCAAACCAGGCTAAAAAACAACAGAAAAAGGGGAATAAATCAGACTCTGGTCACTACTTATTAGGCCCGAGCGCCACAAGCTGGCGAGAGGCCTATTAATCTCGTAAGGCCGTGCGAAGCACGGCTGCAAAAGTGCGCACGTAGTGCGCACGAAATCGAGCGCAAAGCGCTCGCCCACTTCCAAACACTCACTAACGCACTCCTTCACTCACGCACGCCCCGTGCATACTAATTAGTAGTAGGAAAATGGAACATTACCGTTGTAAACGGGCGAAGCCCGTGCAAAAGTGCGCACTAAACGAGCACTTTACATTGAGATGACGACCGCGAAGCGGTCGTCATCCCCATATAAAGCACTCATTTGCGCTAAGTAGCTCACAAATACGTTCCCCATCTCTTGCATGTTCCGTGCATATAAGCATGTAATGCAACAATTGAACATTATTACTGTATAGAGGGCCAAAAACACAAAGTGGGCGGAGCCCACTCAAAATTAACGAAAGTACCCATCAGTGACCAGGGACCCACACCATGAGGTAGGAAGGTGCGAGCGCTTTCCGAAAATGTATAGTTTATGATATTTGAAAAATGGGAAACATTGTTTTCGCATCGGAATATTATTCTTTCTTCTTTCTTCTTTCTTCTTTCTTCTTTCTTCTTTCTTCTTTCTTCTTTCTTCTTTCTTCTTTCTTCTTTCTTCTTTCTTCTTTCTTCTTCTCGGGACCAACCCCCCTATTTTTCACCCAGTGAACATTGACGAAAAGTCACAAAAATGTTCACACCTCTAAAAATCGTGCCTCTCTACATTCTGGCTATTTCCCTTTTCTAAAATAAAAAAAATTGGTGCGTCAGCGCCCCCAAATGTACCAAAAATGCATTGAGAGATGGGAAATGACCCAAAAAAAATCTGATCGTAGAATCATGAAATTTGGCGCAGAGGTAGATGGTGACAAGAGAAGTAAAAAATGTTATCACGGCAACGCCGTCTGCCCAACCAAATGTCGGCCATATTGCCTCAAAAATGGCTAAACATGACTTTTTCCAAACGTCGTACTTTTACGAACTTCTCCCAGGGCGTTGGCCCTAAAAAGCTGAAATTTGGTGAAAATGCTACTGAGGAGTGGGACATCAAAAGTTATCCAAATTACATTGATACCTCTCACGGTCTCTGTAGCTAGAATTTCAGAAATCTCCCATATTTAAAATTTCGGCCGTTTGCGCAGATAAAGTCCGAATTGCGTCAAATTAGAATCAGTTGTTAAACTCTTTGCCCTAAACCTACTTGAAGTGAAATAAATTCATTTGGCGCCACAGCGCCCCCTACAGATTTTATATGGAGGTTAAATGTTTAGTTATGTTTAGCGTAATAAAAGGACAATTGGGGCGCGTCAGCGCCCCCTCCTCTTGCGGCGTGGCGGCGGCGTGGCGAGGGCCGATCATTGCCGCTTGCGGCTATATTTTACCATTATTATTATTAGTATTATCTTGTCTTACGCTAGCTCGTTTTTATTTTATTTTATTTTAATGTTCATTTTCCCCTCCATTCCTTATTAGGAAATGAGAGGTTCTGTCTATAGGAGTTTTTGTTTATAAGAGTTTTTGTTTATAAGAGTTCTTCTATTAAGAGTGTTTTTTAAACTTCCTATAAGTGATCTGTCCTTTTCCTCTGTATCTACCTCTGTATCTACCTGCGTTGCAAAAATGAAATTTCCCCATGTGTGGACAGTAAAGGAATATCTTATCTTATCTTATGTGCACTGTATCTAGTTCTAACTTTGCATTTTACTCAGATTTTTGGAAGAATATTGGTGTAACATCTTGGACCCTGGACTTGTTTTGCTCTTATTCATTAAAACGTCAATATTTAGCAGGTTTTTTAAATATCTTGGGTCATTCTTTCGATGACCTCGACGTGATAATGGTCTCATATTGTCCATACACGTTCTGTCCTGTCCTATTCCCCCAGACAAGGACGCACATTCTCACACAAAACCCGCTGCTTTACGGGGCTACAACACTCTGAACGCGGGCGGCACATTACCGGTGATTTTGGCCTGCGTGGTGTCCCTGGGGCCGGGGCCGAACAGCAGCTCCCCGTGGTCTCCTCCGGACAGCGGGCCGTACTTGATGCGGTAGTTGTCCACTCGGGCCCGGCTGTTCCTCCACTCCAGGGTGATGCTCTCGTCGGTCACGTCCACCGTCTGCAGGTCCTTGGGCGCGTCCAGGTCTGAAGACACAGATCAGATCGGACCCAGTTTGAAAGAGGATCATTTTCAAAACACTGCACATTATTGTGTTCCTTTGCGGTGTAAGTCGTCATAGTTCTTTGTTATGTTTTATTTTGAAATCACTTGCCTTGTTTCTGTTTAAGATTTAGTTCCTGTCTTTCTTTACTGCCCCGCCCCTAATGTGCTACACCTTTTTCATTGTTGTTCATAAGGTTAGGGTTAGTTTAGTTTGTGTTTTCTCTTCCTCATGTGCCAGATTATCTCTTCTATTACTTCCGAGTTCATGGATTTGATGATTTGTGCCTGTTTTTTTTATTCAATCTTTTGGATTGTGGATTAATTAGACCGCCTTTTGTCTGCTTCCTGATTCTGGTTCTGTTTTTGAGCCACTGATTTACAAGCCTGACAATAGACATGAAATTGTAAGCAAGAAAGCTGCAACTGTTAAAAATGTTTTAAATAAACTAGCTCGTTCACTACTATGAGTTGTTGGTGGCACATTCAAATAATGGTAAAAAATATGACAGTGAATTATTGTTCATCAGTATTGTCCTTTCAGCGCATCAATTGGTGATCTTTGGTCACAATCCTGAAAGTAACGCCGCCAACAGGCAGTTACAGGCCGAGTTACATGTCACTTAAGTGAGAATCTCTCCTCTTTGAGCTCAGACACATGCAACGTTTAGAGTTTTGGGACCAGACTGCATATAGTTAAAGCAGAACAATGTAACGTTTTCACCTTATTGAACGTCTTTGTAAGTCCCTGTGATGCTTGAATATGTATTTTCGGGGAGTTTGAAGCGTTCGTCGTTGCCCCCTGCTGTCTCTTGGCGGAATACCAGCCTCTGAGACAACTCTCCTGAGAAACCCTGGCTCTTTTTTTTATATATATATATTTGGCAATATGGAATGTTTTTGAATGTGATTATACTGCCTTAATATGATCATTTTTTTTATTTTTTTTAAAAGCGTTTGTGTCTATTTTCTGGCAATTAATTTTCACAAAGGAGCTGCAGGGGGAGCTCTATCGCTAAAGTGACTTATTTCTGCTTCAAGTAGTCTCCATACGTAACATTTCTGCACACACTACACATGAGAGCCCAGATCTGTGTAGAGGCGTAGGTGTAGTAAGAATGAATGTTTTTCAAGCAATTTTTTCGCATTAAAAACACTTTGGCACCTATAATTTAACACGTGCTAGAAAGAGCACTTTAATGCCACATTCTAGGCATCATGGTCATATTTTTCACACACTTTGGTCTCACCGTGTTATTTATACTCTGTAGCTTTGACTATAAGCCTGAATGATGACTTTAAATGCTAAAAAAACATTACCAGTACCAGCTTTCCTGTAGAAAACATGTTCCATTTAATGTATGGTTTAGAAAAAGTTCAAATAGTTGTAGTTGTATCAATGGAACATCTAAAGCCTTTGTACAGAGCCACCTCCCAGACTAGCCTGGATTACGAGACCTCACTGAGCAGGATTTGAACCATTACCTTGTGCTTTTGAAGCTTGTGTGTGACCAGCGGGGGGCGTCGCTCGTAAACGCTCAACAACAGCCAGTGTGGTCCTAAACGAGCACTTCATTACTTTATCCTCTCCTACTTCCTCACAGTTTCAAAGGATCTTCCACTGAGACTTAAATTACACCTTAAACTCACCCCAAAGGTAAAAATACTTTGTTACTATTTTTTTAATGCTATAAAGTAACATTCCCAGCACAGGTTTATATTATAAAAGCAGCTCTTGCGGTCTAAACAAGACTGATGTAGATTCAGAATACATATTATTGTATTGTATTCTGGAACAGTTACTCTTTGTTTTGGTGGTGTTCAGAATGCAATTACTTTTCTCAAATCTCAAATGAAACGTAGGCTTCAAATGTCACTGAATTAGTAAGAAAAATGGAAAACGCAACGCTTTCTTTCTCTAATTTGTGATAAACGTTCCCTTATTCTATAAATAATGCATCACAAACGGTGAAACAAAAACAAAAGCTGTTTTAATCCCTTATGTTTTAAAACTATGAAATGATGCAACAAAGTATTATCTCAAAAACTGTGTATGAGCATGAATTAATTAGACATGTGAAAAACAGTTTTGCAAAAGATGAAAGAACTAAAAACCAACTGATAAGCCCTTTATTCTTCACAAAGCAGGTTTTTTTTTCACCTGTGAGGAAGGACTCGTATACGGGGACGCTGCTGTGCTCTCCTCGCTGGGCCGTCAGGGACACCTCGTAGTGGGTGTCGGGGCGCAGCGCTCCGAGGTGGTACTGGGTGTCAGTGGAGGGCAGCTCCATCACGGTGCGGTCCAAAGGGTCAGCGCTGGGCCCGTAGGTGACGCTGATTCCATCGATGGAGGCCACGGGCTGGAACCAGGTCACCAGAGCCGTGGTGTCGGTCACGTCGCGGATGTCCACCTGCGTCGGAGCGTCAATCTCTGAGGGACGGGAAAGGAGGAGGTCATGGAGGAAAAGAAAGGGGTCACCAGACGGATTCATTCTGGAGAATGTTCCTGAGCTCAAAGATGTTTTACGATTTTCTTTAATCAATGAAATGTTGAAACAGGTTATAATGAGTTTAAAGTCGCACCGACATAAATTAAAGAGTTTATTTAAAGAGATTTATGAACAACTAAGCCTGATTTATTAAAGTTTTAACAAAAAATAAATTAGTTTAAAGGTAATTTTTAGTAACAGCTAGTGTAAAATAAATACAAATAAGCCAAGAAACCTGGCTCTATCCATGTTTCAGATGTATATGTCCCAAATATGTGCAATTTTTCCTCAACATTTCTCTGTTTTAATTTGTCTCCATTTTTATACATATTTATACAAGATGTTTAAGTTAACTACAGAACAAGTTTCAAATTGATGTCTCTAATTTTAGTGTCTGGTCTTCACCAATAATAGAAAGCAGTAGGAAGCCCTTGTATTAATGTATAGTTCAATTACAGGTCATTCAAAATTAATTGTTTTCCATAAGAGCCAATGCACGATATGAAGATACATTTTCAACAATCATGTGGAATATTCTGATCTTACTGTGACAAGTCAACATTAGTTTGATTATTTATAAGAAGACATATTGTCATGTTGTTTTAGTTACAATCTCTGACAGAAGCGGTCATTTATTTCATATTCTGGACAATTTAATCCCAAGTACGTCTCTGTAAACGTCATCACAACAAAGGAGAGAAAAGAAACACAACTTCAAGTGGGTAAATGTAAAACAATTGTAACACGGTTTAAAGCTCTTAAAAGTCTCCTTTAGTTGTAAACGGAGTCAAAATGAACAACCAACGACCAAACTGAAGCTATTGAAGATTATTATTCAATCATTTGGAATATATGTACAATTCCATAGAACCAGAACGTTAAAACTAAACTTCTGAACATTCTCATTCACAACGTATTCCATTTGTTCTGGAGTCGTCCCGTCACGTCTTAGTGCTCCGATATGACCTCCTCGTGGAGCGGAGCATCATCATCATCACGGCGGTCCGCCCCACTGAGCCTGTTTACCATCCGCAGGTGCTGAAGTGCGCGACGCCCCTCATAAATTCATAAGCCCCTTCCTGATTATTTACTCGTCACATCCTCGCGCCGTGAAGGACGCCCTTCTTTATAACGCCGCTCAAATGCATTTGTCACACGTAAACAACTCCAGCAAAGTCAGGCCTCTGCGGCGGCGCGATAACGTGGAGCGCTTTGAGGTGTCGATTGGCCCCGAGCGGTGTGTCACTGTCACTAGACCCCTCCCATGGGAACGGTCTATGCGCTGGGTTCTAGCGAGGGGCGCCAATGTAACAGGAGCCGCCACAAGGGACCGACGACAAGTGTATAAGGCCCGAGAGATTTGGAAATGAAATACTTTTAAACACGTGGTACTTCAAAGTTGTCGTCGCACTTTAGAATAATCAAATGCCCTTGGTTTGCTTTTACCATCTCCAAGGAGTTTTATACTATTTAAGGTAGAAAATAAAAGCAAAGTAATACAATCTCCTTGAGGACAAGACGTTAAGATGGGGAAATTGTAGTGTAGCAACACAAAATGATAAATTATATATATTTTCATTGATTGATGTCTAGTGATGTCTCTCAATACAGTTTTTTGGCTCCAAATCCAACATCAATCTTTTAACCTTTGCGATTTTCGATGCCGATATCAGTGTTGTTTTGAACGTTTTATTCGTTATCCAGCCCTGCTCTGGCGCCCGATTCGACCACAGTTTAGATTCCGCTCTGAAGTCACTGTGACGACACTATAACTCTGTCGTTTGTGACGTTTTTAGCTGCGCGGAGCCTCCTCTGTCGGCGTTTCTGCTGCTCCGGGCTTTAGCCGTAGCATTAGCGCTAACAGCAGCGCCGATTCCGATTCAAGATGATGCACTAAAAGGGCCTGGAACCTCGGCTGATTCCAAGGATCTTATTGCATGTTCTTTGTACGTGTGAGGGACAAATACTGTGAAGAGAAAAATACAGAAGGATCCTTGTGTAATTCTAATATTTGCGACAGTGTGTAATATTGTCGGTTGTTGAAGTCATGGCATGGTATTTTGTGTTTAAAGGAAAGTCAAATTTAAAGAATTCATTGGCAGAAACTGGTAAGTAAAGTAAATTTTAAAAACTCATTAGACGCTTTCAGTTTTTTTTCCTTTTTGCAATCAAAGTTCATTCCACCTTGATACAATTCACTCGACATAACTTTCCTCGGTAATATTGGTAGAGGATGGTAAGAAAAAGAAGACTAGCCAACGTTTTGACGCACTTTTCAGAGATATCTGTTTTTTGCGTCGTACAAGTTAATGAAGTATAATTCACTTGTATCGGCCTGATCCAGTCACTGATTCCGATCCGGGACGATACTTGATAAAGATGGCTAGAACGCCGGCCGATACCAATACAAGTATCGTACCGAAACATCTGACTGGCCAATGGATGCAAGGTGACTTTTGAGAAAATAAAAATACTTGGAAGGAAACAACCACACGGGAGATTCAATAACAGTTTAGAGTTTAAACAGTTTAAACTCACCATCCTTAACTGACAGCGGGATGAATTTCAGTCTTTTCTCCATTATCTTTGACACCACATGCCTTTTCACCGCTCATTCTCTCCCACTCTCATCAGCCAACCTCGGCGGCAGTTGACATTTCGCCCAGTATTAACTATTGCCACAGTTAGACGCCCCCGGAGGTGAGAGAAATAGAAAACATTTGGTCTTAAATTGCCATTCCGCTCGCCATCCTGTTTATCCTGGCCTTCTCCCGCTGTTTTGAGCCCGTCAATAATTTCACCCGTGCTCTGCCCCACCGCTGGATAGGCCTGTCGATTATTGCACGGCCGCTGAACAAACACTAAATCCTACTTTGTTGAAAGGAAACTCTCCCTCCGGTGTTTTGCTTCGAGCCCCGCGACGCTTAACCAAAACGTACATTTGACAACCACGCCGGGAGGCACACAAACGCCAATCCCGAAGGTCGGCGGACTTTGGAAACGAAGCAGACTTTTGGCCACATCATAAACGTTCCATACTCTTAATTGCTTGAAGAATCTTCCAACTCCCACATCGGCCGTTTTCTAAGTATATATTGACTCGCTTCCAGAGCACCTGCGTGTTTCACAAACCGTTGGATTTTTATCGCCGGCGAAAGGTTGAGCTACGACCAGATCGCTCCGCACGGGCCCCGGGAATCCATACCGCATTTACCGCCTTTCAAATCACAACAGCGCAGTGAAATATAATGAGCTAATCAGTCAACGGCGGCGGCGGCGGGGTCGGGGGTCGGGGGTATTCGCTCGGCCGGGGGTCTGCGACGGGTTTCTCGAGACAGAAAGGAAAGCAATGATCCGGCGCCAACGGTGACGGTGACGACTTGCGTTTGTAATGAGCTCTGACAAGGCTCTTATTGCATGTTCTTTGTACTTGTCGGTCTGTGTGTTCATGCTGGGACAAATATGCAAGGACCGTCTGCTATTTGTGTCATTCTATCCGGCTGTGCGTCTTGTCGGTTGTTAAAGTCGTGGCGAGGGACGACACGGTATCAAGTGTTACGATTGTTGAGGGGAAAAACATCAGGATTTAAAGATTAGTCACGATTATTGAAAACAAAACAACAGTGAAAGCGTTGCATTTGCCTTCTTTTTCTTTTTCTTTTTAGTTTGGCATGTTGCTGTGCCTCAAGTTTGTGATCAAATTTTACTTTCTGAAAGACAAAATTAAGTTAAATGTGGTAAAACAGCCAGAGGAAACAAGTTCTTTACGTTTAGGTCTATTTTCTAGGCTGTATATTGAACAAAAAGTACATTATTTAGCTTCTAAAATGGTCACAATTATTGTTTTTTGGTTCTTACGACGTCATGGCATAGTATTTTGTGTATAAAGGAAAATAAAATATTTTGCAAAAACTGGTAAAATGTCATTGGTTTGTCAAACGTAATTTGTATTTTATTATAAATAAAGTCTATCGCACAACTTTCATTGGTAATAGAGGATGGTAAGAAAAAGAAGAATAGCCCACGTTCGACACACTTTTTAAAACGGAGATATCTGTATTTTTTTTACCTGGAAAAAACATAGAACCAAGCGACTGAAAAGCTTCTTCAAGTTCTGCAACAGCAATTTTCAGAAAGAAAATATTGTAATGTAAATGGCGTTGTTCACTTAAACATTAAGTTTTCTCATTATATGGGACAAAAACTGTCAAAAGAAGTACAATTCTTACATTGGCTTTGAACACAATACCTTTTCTGAGGTGGTAGAATATCGAAAAATTATGTTTTTACTCAGGTAAGAGTAAAGTTGCTTCAAAATATATTGCTCAAGTCTTTACAGTTTTTCTTTAACTTTACAGTTCAAGAAAGCCTGCATTGTACAAAACAACTGAATTTTGGTGTTGCCATGGCTTTGATGATTCATACGTTTTACTTCTTTTGTGTCAGACCTTGAAATTTGTGCGTGAACGTCATATAAAAGACATTTAGCCATGTTATTATCATCTGCAAACACCATATTCTTTGTAATATATAATTTGAACCAAAGTTACCGCCCTTTTCGACTCATCCGTGCCTCTTTATGCGACGCACACGATCATAACTGCTGTGCGTGCTGGGCGTTTTACCCTTTATTTTGGCGGTCTGTCATTTGAATGCGACAGATGAATGAGCGGTGGTGCCTTCTGGACCTAAACACTCACTGGTGACGATGTTCTTGGAGGCGGGTGGTCCTCGCTTGTTGTTCTTCACCACCTCCAGCTTCACCTCGTACTCCTGCCCCGGGCCCAGGCCCGACTGCTCGAACGTGGTCTCCGGACGGCCCAAGGAGTTCATGATCTCGCCGTCCTCCTCTTTCTGGAGAAACAAGAGTGACGGGCCAATGAGAAGACCATTACTGGCTCGCGTGGAGGTGAACCGATGGACTAATGGTCATCAGATCTGAGTTAGTAAATTAACACTGTTTATTTCAACGTTGTTTGAATGACTTTCTCCTTTTTTCAACAGTTGTTTCTCATTTGACTTTGAAATTTCACCTTCTTAAAATTGGAAAAATACACTTGTTTTAGGCAAAAATGTGGATGAAATGAGAGAAATGATGTGCCAGTGCAGGAAGTGAATTTTACTTAATACATCAGTTTAATAATCTGATTTAATTAGCGTTTATTTAGTAGAAATGTCTTAAAACAAGATAAGTCTAGATTTTGTTGTTGTTGCTTTTAAAACTGTAAAGGTGCATTTACCGCCATCTACTTTATTCTCATTTAGACTTTATTCTGTGCTTTATACCTTTTTGTTTGTTTGTCTGGATTGAAGTGATTAATCTTGATTAGATTTATGAAATTTGCAGTCAAAAAAACAACACATAAAAAACATTGTGCATTGATAAGAAAATGCAACTAAGGCAAATACAGTGTAAAACAACAAAAACATCTGCTTCTGTGTCTTGTTTGTTCAATGTAAACATAAAAAAAAAATGTACATAAAAATAGAAAAACGTACGCGTCAGTATTCATGTCAACCCGAATTTATTTGCAAAAACAATTTTATAAATAAAAAATACAACTGTAACGACGGTAAATTAGCCAACGACGCAAATAAAATAAAAGTATTGTACATTAAATAAAAAATACATGCACAAGTTGAAATGGAAAGCGTATTATAGTTTTAGATTCACACATCTGGCGTCGCGTGTGCAGGATTCAGGGGCAAAAGAAAATCCCAGCTAATGGCGTGTGGACTCAACTACAGGGGGTTAATAGACTGAGGTTGAATAAACTCTGGAGGAACAGTTTGGAAACGGTTCTGAAAGAAAAACAAAAACGTGTTCTGCTGTTAACAAAAAGAAAACACTCTAAAACCGTCTTCACTGCTGCTGTTCTGCATATTCTGGCTCAGATTGGCTTTTTCCCCCACGGGACCCTCTGCCAGACCTTGAGAAACTGTCCATGGGGTGTTTTAACAGGTAAAAGAATGCGTAAAGCTCACATACATATTTGAGGTTATTCCTTCTTGTTCTCAGTCTAAAAGAGAGAGACGTCAGAAAAGAATCAGTCCAAGGATTTACAGCAGCAGCAATGACACATCAACATGTAGTTTTGGCATCATTGTGTTTGAAGAGTCTGAAGAAACTTTGCCCTATCACATAATCTGGAACAGTAACATCCGGGCTGGTTTCTTTTTGTAGTGCACATCAATTTACCAGAAAAATGTCCCTTTCTGAATCTGAGAAGTTTCAGAAAGAAGCTCTGCCCAGAGGAGAATCAGATGTCAAATCCTGCCTCGATTTTTCTTGTAAATTTAAAGAGCGGTAAAGCTGCTGTTGAGAGATTCTATTACAGACACTAGTTTGTTTAGTTTGGCATTTGTTCCTTTTTCAAACCTAAACCTAATTTCACTAAAAATGAGATCGGAAATTATTTTTTTGTTCTGTTTTATTATTGTCCCTGATTCATCCCAGAATGATTGATTTGACTGAAGATAAGTGGGTTGAAGCTTTCTTTTTATGTCTTCCCAGGAGCTCAATGGTTATTTTTAGATGTGGACAAAAGGGAATAAACGCAGTAAATGTCTTCCAAGACTGTACGGACCGGCCAGACTTTAAGGTGTTCTAAAGTCCAGTCTGTAAAGTGTGAGATGCACATTTACAGCAGTACTCAACTTTGACATACTGTATACATAAAACACACTGTAGATTAATTTACATTTGTTAATATTTACAGTCATTTACAGAGCACACTTTGGGTACATTCGCCGGATGTCTTTACTCCTGGTGTTTTGGTCTAGTCCAGATTTAGTTTTGGGTTTAATCGTTGTTGTGTCAAGTATCCATAAACTGCTCTTTTTGAAGCCTTTTAATTGTTGTAATAGAAATAAATACTCAATGTTATAATTATGCATAACTCCAATATAGAAAATGTAATATTATCTTTTGATATATCTCCCACCTCAATAATTCATTCACAATTACACGCTTTGGGAGGAGGGGAAGAGAATGTCATTGTTAAAAAGCTCTCAATCAGACTAAAATAAGATGTTAATGAGATGATAATATGTTCGGCAGTGGCAGGACTCACCGTGTTCCTGAAGATGAGGTTCCATCCGTCGAAGGGGATGTCCAGAGGGTCCCACTGCACCTCCACGGACGACTCCCGCACGGACTTGAACTTCAGCCCCTCAGGCTCGGGCAGGTCTGCGGAGACACGGCTCAGTTACAGACGGTAACAAAGTACACGTTCCTTTAGAAGTACATTCCTCAGCATCATCTCAATGTGTCGTCCGTGTCCACTTCGTTGTATAAGTTCCTAATTATAGCCCCGATATGACACGTCCTGGCGTTAATAAGCGTTTGCTGTGGGATTTGGCACCATTATGTTCGGCGCTCTACACGATGTGGATTGTTGCCTGGTTCCTTGATGTAAAGTGCTTTGAGTGCCCAGCAGAGGAAGAAAAGCTCTCAATAAACGAGACGCGTATATACAGCCACTTAAATAACTGCAAACATGACACCGCAAAGTATATTCAGCAACCAACTATTTCATACGTCTTTCAGCTCTTTTTACAGTTACAGTGTGACTTTATACAGTTAAGTGTGACAGTTAAGTGTGACATCAGCTGCGCAACTGCTCCTAAGAAACAGCAAATTTAAGGACCTTTTTTGAACATTAAAGAGGCTACAACAAACACTGTTAGCCCTGAACATGTGTCACTATGCTTGTGTCACTACTACTGTGCAATACTGACATAATTATGTGCAATAGTGTCATTTTCATGTGCAATACTTAAGAGTGTTACTATTGGTATAATTATTTTTTATTAAGAGTATATGAGGCTTTTTGATAAGAGCTTTTCTGTTAAGAGTGTTTTTAAAGGTTTTTTTTATAAGTTACCTGTTCTTTATTGTTATACTTCTGTACCTATTTTGTGTTGCAACACTGGAATTTCCCCATCGCGGGACAATTAAAGGCTTATCTTATCTTAACTGTGAATGTTTTTATTACAAGATTGACTGCATTAACTTTTCTGGTGAGGATCTGCTTTTGTGACTGTTCTGATCAAAATGTTCCATAATCTGAAAAAAGTATCTATCTCCATGGAGACAAACAGGCGACTCCTCCAGACCAAGTTAAATGGTAAAAATGTATGTTTTGCAAGGCATTTTTAAACCATAAAATGTGTGCAAAATACATACATTTAACATTTCAGACAAAGCAATAGCATCTGCACGGAGATAAGCCAGTGACCCTCAGAAAAAATGGCATCTTTAAGCATTTTTATTGATACTGTGTGACTGAAAAGCATATCTAGAGGAAAACAGGAGTGCACAAAACTGTTTTCAGGCAGTAAAACTTTTCAAACATTGTACAAAACCCAACTACAGGTTCAAGGCTGGAGTTACTTAAAAGTACTTCAATACAATAATCCGCTTGTGATGTGGCAGGTGAAGTAAAATGAAATATGATGATTCACCTCACTTCAAACCTTAACTACTCTCCCACCATGCACTCTATTTACTTTTACGCTCTATAAGTGTTTAGTTCCCACACAAGAAAAGCACCTCAAGCAGTATTTGTACTCACATGTCTCCACCCGGGCGCTCACGGGGACGCTCTTCTTGTTGCTGAGGACGGCGTACACGCTGATCAGGTACTCTATTCCCGGTTCCAGCTCGCGGATGGTGGCCTGCTTCTGGTCCCCGGGTACTCTCATGTCCATCTCCAGGCCTCCGACAGCGGTGGGCGCGTAGGTGATCAGGTACTCCGTCACGCGCATCTCATTCTTCCAGGAGAGATCCACCGTCTCAGGGCCCACCACCGTGGTCGTCAGGTCCTTGGGCGGAGACACTGCAGAGGACAACGAGAGTTCACGGAAAAGAATGAAATTCCCTCAATTTAATTTAAACTTCTATGTTTTTCATGCTATTCTGTACCGTTAGACAAATCGCTTGGCATTAGCGTTAAGTGCTTTCTATGTTCTATTCAAAATTGTGGTCCATTGAATTGGTTTTAACTCTTGTTTGTGGACACTTGATGCTGTTACTTCATTATCGTGCGGTTGGTTGGATCAAATGTCCGTTCCTGCCTTTCATCCATGATATTTCCCCACAGGAGCTTAAAGCCAGTATATTACTCTTTTGTCATTTTTTCCATTTGATTGTTTCTTCTTCTTCTTTTTGCAGAAATTGCCCAACTCTATATCCATATAATCCCATTCATCAATCCTCCCGAAAGCCAGACGTAATTGGAAATAACATAGTCATCAGTCAGTATCACATTCAAATGATGTGCAACATTATTCATTCCAGGCTTCTACTTCAGCAGAGCCAGTTTTACCACAAACTCATTTATAATCCAGAAGTCCATTTTGTGAAACCCATAGCACACATTTCGTATAGGCTAGAAAGTAGAAAGTGCTTATATAACATCGTCTGTACCAGATTAAATTCAATGTTGTTGTTATTTTAGCATAAACTGTACTCCGCAACATGAATAAAACATGGGTATATTTTAACATATTTTGTAATATAAAAGTCACGGCACACTGCTGAATTTAAGCAAGCATGGACTTTAAAACAACTCCATAATTGATGGTTTTATAATAGTCCTACATGTATTCCTTAGTTATGCAAGTGTTCTCGATCAAAATGTAATGAGGGGAGCAAAAAATTAAATCTACTGTAACCACGGGCTGATCTGATGCTTAACATTTGACTCACTATAACTGTGACTATGGTCCTAATGGGGGCGGGGTTCAACTCTTGAGTTGCCCGGCCTTTCTGCGTGAAGTTGGCATGTTTCGGCGTATGGGTTTAAGATCAGCACTCCGGTTTTCCCCATTAACCCAAAAACATTCACAATATGCCGTAAGTTTAGCTAAGAAGTTAGAGCTGACCAAGCCTAACTCAAGATCTGGAGATTGTTCGCCGGGCGCTGCTCTCGACAGTTTTAAACACAGCGGAACTGAAGGATGGGTCAAATGTAGACGACAAAATGCCCTTCAAGATAAAAAAGTGTATCCTAACCTTAAACATGCATCTTAAATAAGGCTATTTAAGATGATTTTGTACACAGCAATGACCTTTACTGTAGCTATTGAACAAATCATACATTGTTGCGATTGCATTAAATGTTTGACTACTTACTTTGCAAAATATGCATGGAAAATGGGTTAGTCTGTAAAAAGATATCCAGAAAACTACATTATAAAAGAAGCCAGAGTGAAATCTGTCAACATTTTGTCAACATAAAATAAGCCACCAGAGCAGAGGTTGACCAAATGTTGCCCTCCTGCCAGTTTAGTCAATGTTTAGGTTGTAGTTTTACCTTCAGTGCAGTCTTCTCCAATGAATCCCTCATCGCAGACGCACACTCCGTTCTCGCAGCGTCCCTGGTTCTGGCAGTCTCCTGGACAGGTCAGCGCGGAGCAGTCGTGACCCGTGAACCCCTCATAACACACACAGATCCCGTCCATGCAGTATCCTCTGTCCAGGCAGTTACTGGGACACGTCTTCTCGCTACAGTCCTCCCCGGTGAAGCCCTTCTCGCAGACGCACTGTCCATTGACGCAGCGCCCGCGGCCGTTGCAGTCACTTGGGCAGGTCAGCTCGCCACAGTCTCTACCGGCGAACCCTAGGAAGCATACGCACTTGCCGTCGACGCAATCCCCACGACCGAGACAATCTTTGGGACACGTTTTGACGCTGCAGTCCTCTCCAGCGTAGCCCTTGTCGCACACGCATTGCCCGTTAACACAGCGCCCATGGTTTTGGCAATTGTTGGGGCAAGAAATCTCACTACAGTCTTCGCCTTCGAACCCGAAATCGCACAGGCACTCTCCGTTCACACACTGACCCCTGTTGCTGCAGTTATCGGGGCAGGATAAAACGGAACAATCGGGACCTTCAAAACCGGGGTCACAAATGCATTTGCCATTGAAGCAGTGACCTCTTTCTTTGCAGTTGTTGGGACAGGTGAGTTTTGAGCAGTCTTCGCCGGTGTATCCGGTCTGGCAGACGCATTGGCCGTTGACGCACATGCCACGGTTGTTACAGTTTCCGGGACAGGTGAGTTCGCCGCAGTCTTCTCCGGTGAAGCCCTCGTCGCAGTAGCACGTTCCGTTGATGCAGCGGCCCCTGTCGTAACAATCGTTCGGACAGATAAGCTCGGAGCAGTCAAATCCAGTCCACGGTTCGTCGCAAACGCATTCATCGTCCACGCATTTCCCGCGACCCAAGCAGTTGTTGAGGCAGTTCGTCTGGGAGCAATCTTGACCGACGAATCCATCCTCGCAAAGACAGGAACCTTCAACGCAATGGCCGTAATCTCCGCAATCCAAGAGGCAAAGCTCGACGCCGCAGTCATCGCCGCCGAATCCGTCGAAACATTCGCATTTTCCGTCAACGCATCGCCCCTGGTCTTGGCAGTCGTTGGGGCATTCGGGTTCGGTGCAGTTGGGGCCTCTCCAGCCGGGTTCGCAGACGCAGCTGCACGTTTCAGCGCTCCAGTTCCCACGGCCGTTACAGTAGGGCTTTGTGGATACCTCACCTGGTCAAAATAAAGAAAAGGGAGATGTTTAAAAAGGCAATCAGGGCATTAACTCGGTGTATCAAATGGCAGTAAATTATGGAGTTGGACATGTTGTAAACTGGAATTGCAGGGATAAAAAGTATCCCTGGTCTGCAATACTTCATTCAAACAGTGACACAAAAAGAAGAGATCATCTTACTGATTTATATACGTGACAATAAATCTCTGTGAAATGAGAAGTGTGGTGATGTAAAAAAACCCAGCCACACCTGTTTTCTGCAAACTTGAGACCTGTGACAAATCGTGGTTTGAGGCCTATTCAGAGTTGTAGTAGAGCGGATACTACAAAGTTTAGCTGTTAAAAAATACCCTACTGCAGCGTAAATACTGAAATCTCTGCCTGTTTTTAAATCTCTCCTTTTTTCACCTTTTAACAATACAATGGTGTAACTTATGTCTTATTCTCCCTAAATGTTTATATTATATTTGCATTGTGATTGCTCATTGTTAATTCTTTTGTGTACAGCACTTTGGTCATCTTACCTTAGATACTAAGACTTGTGAAGTAAGAATAGATTTTCACCTTTGTAATTTGGTTTTACCCAAAAATAAATCTTAGGAAATGTTTGAGCCATCTCCAAATCCAATACTTGTTCCGTCTCTGCTCCTCATTTACCATCTTCTAATCATACTTTTTTGTCATTATAATTGCATCGATAATGGTCCAATGTGGTTAATTTAGTCTTCTGATGATTTATTTCAAAGTTTATTTCTCAATAAGTCGTAAATTTTGTTTACTTGACCGCTTACTCGTAATAGAACATTTCGAGTGAGCGGTCGAAAACCCTAAACAAGACAAGTCAAATCTGAAAAAATTACCTTATAAATAATGCCTTGACCATAATTCACATTTCTACACAGAATAATAATACTTTGTGACTACCTGAAAACGTTTGAGACTGATCACAATATCGATAACAGCTCAAATAATTTAAATAGTTTTGATTTGAAGTAGATTGACAGTATAAGTACCTGTAACCGGGGACCCACAGCAGCCGGTCCCACTTCCACACTGCTCTCTGAGTGCAGACAGTTCTGACTCCAGCATCTCCAGCCGGCTCAGGATGTCCTTCAGGTCCGGGAGGTGGTTGTCGCACCCGCACGCCTGTTTGGGGATGTTGATGCGATGGGTGAAAACGATCTGATTGTCTCCGTCCATCGTGTGCTCCATGTGCTCTGTGTTTTGCATATCCATGGGCCCCCCGCTCTTGTGCTTAGGCTCCATCGCGCCCGGAGTGTCCAAGTCCACGGAGCAGAGCGAGGTAGACGGGACGTTGATGTTGTAGACGTGGTTGAAGACGACGGGCTGGTCCGGGTGAGGTAAGGTGATGTTTTCTTCGGCTCTCTTGGGCATCAGAGTCTCTCGGCGATGGCGGATGACCTGTTTGACCAGGCCGGCGCCGGAGAGGTGTAGCAGCAGTGCAGTTAGACAAGTTAGGAGTAATACTTTCGCCCCCATGATGACACCCCTGGGTTGGGTTTTCTTCAGTATTAAAGATAGGAGATGGTGTTACCAAATATGAAGCTTTTTTTTCTTGATTCCTGCAAAAACATAAAGGACAAGACAAGATTTTTGGTAAGTAAATTAGACATTACCAAGTAGAACTATTCAAACTACATATACAGATGTAAAGATATACCCTGACCAACAACAGAGACAGAAGACGTGTTCAAAGTTTGCATATCTTGTAACTTTTGTGCCTTCAGAAGAATTATGCACTCCTGTCGCCAAACACAAAGTATTTTCTTTTAGAGAATATGAACAGCCGTGATAACCTTTGAGGGACAAAATAAGAATCCTGCAAATGTGTAAAAACAGTTTGTCTCTATTTTGGCAACTGATAAAAAATGATGATCGTGCACAAATTCGATCCATTACGTTCTTCGGACTAATACCTGCTAAATTTGACTCTTTGTTGACTTCCTTGCTGCTGTCATACTTTTGACTTCATAAGTTTGACACAATAGACCTTTGAAAAGTTGCCCTGGGTTCTTTCTACTTTTCCACGACCAAACATTCCCATACGCAGCAATACATCCATCTTTTTGCCCTTGCGTTTCAGGTTGATTCAGCAACATGGTCCCCACGCGCCGCCAACACAACCGCAGTGAAGTATAATAGCATCTCACTGTAAAAGCAATTAACCTTCTTGTGTTGCCCCCCCGAACAAAAGCAAAACCTCTACTATACAGTAGTTGATGTATCTGAATCTGACCCATTTTTCTCTTCCCCTCTCTTGGGAGGGGGGGGAAGAGGCGCGCAGTGAGCAGCGGACGACATTGCGGGACGCTTTTGGCAATTCCGCCGAGGTCGAAGACAGCCACAATTACCGCAGGCCAAAAGTGTGACCTTGGGGGACCTAAAGGCATTATTTTCTGTGGATCAGGTTGAGACAGGTCGCGACAAAACGGCAAAGTCTGTAAAACACCTGCTTGGAAAACGGCATCCTGGCTTTTGCATGGCTCAAGCCACAAACCACCATGATACACTGATAAAGGTCTATGGTTAGGCCAGCTGTGGGCTTCCAGTAAACCTCCACGGCTTGCAGAAAAGTTCCCCGTAAACTTGTCCGTCAGCATTCCTACCTTTTCTCCCTTTTTCCGACAACCTTCGCAACTTAAGTAACACGAGGCTTATTGCTCTCACCGGCCTGTGATTCTTTTAAAAGGTCTTCGGGTGCAAAATGTGCTGAGCTGGTGGCATTGACAACAATCTTCAGACATTACGGTTTGAAATGCGTTTTGATGGTAGCATCGCGTTACGCCGGGACGCTACCAGTGGCTGTAATTTACGGCTGGGACAGAGAAGAGCTTAGAAAGTGGTGAAACTGCCTGTGCAAGTCAATTCTGGCAGACAGTTCAATGGAGGATGAAATGTCTACTACGTCTGGAAGGGAATATCGGGTGAAG
This sequence comes from Eucyclogobius newberryi, assembly GCF_026437365.1. NCBI lineage: Eukaryota > Metazoa > Chordata > Actinopteri > Gobiiformes > Gobiidae > Eucyclogobius > Eucyclogobius newberryi. The sequence continues at coordinate 31,968,132 of NW_027316278.1, read as the reverse complement.
AGAGTGAGGAAAATCACACTTCTGTTGCTTTAAGTTTCATGAGCACATACAGGCACATGCATTGAGACGTCTTCTGCGTATTTACTTAATATATAGGAACAAGGCATTTACCACAGTATTCACTTTTTAGTTCCTGTAATGGTATATGTGATCAGACATTTGCAAACTGTGTTAAAACAAGGGTTGATTATTTTTGCAGACTTTAAAGCGATTATTCTCAGACAGACATGGAAGTAGGAGCCATAACTACTTAATTGCACAGCCCTAACAGAAACCAATGACTTAAGTACGCACAATGATTAGCTACTATACTTGAAGAGTGCTTTTGAAGCTAACACTATTTAGAATACAGTTTTGTACATGACAACATGCTAATACAGGGATCAAACTACCAACTGTTTGGATGAGTTCAAATGAGTTCTAACCTTCTGAGCACAGTCATTATTTAGTATAGAAAAGCATATTGTTGTCAGAAGTATCAAAAATCAGATACTAATCGATACCAAAACTTGTATGGAAAGTAGATACTAATAAGAAGTATTTAAAGTATCGATACTTCAACAAAAATCACATGAATAGCACAAAATTTCACCTTTTCTGAGCAGTTTTAGAATGATCTTGAGCTTCATCAGAACTAGTACAAGACCACATGGTAATATAAAGAAAGTATTATTGTTTTGTGTTTAAAATGACTGATTTATTTGATCGCTTGTTTTGTTTTTATTAAAAAGCATATTTAAAAAACAATACATCAGAAAAATGATAAAATATGTATGTAAATGTCTTGGTTGTTCAAGTGTTGCATAAAGAAAAAGGTGCAGAAATATCACTTTATTCCTTGTTTTGCGATACGTTTGATAAGTTTTAATCATAGACATTATACATATTCTAATTTAGTAAATTCTCAAAAATCTCCAAAACAACAGTTGCAATATGATACATTTTTCAATACATCTCCCACCTCTAATAGGGTATTGTGCGCATATATCGAGTTTGAAACAAAGAACTGAGTATATTCCACTGTGAATGGATAAAGAGCTTCTGTGCAGCACTTTACAAGCCTTTTAAAGTACAATATAAACCTAATACCTTATTATTATTATTTTCCTGACCAAATCCATGCCTGAAATCCAGTCTGTGCCAAGCTATCTTTTCTTTGGCACACACGGTACATCTGCGGCTGGACTAATTCCTCAACACTTTGCTGCTAATTATCTGCTTTCCACTTATATACAGTACATGCCAGCGCCTGTCAGATTGTAAATTTACCATAGACTGCATTATATATAGCTCTCACCCGCTTCCACAGAGCACCGTTTTAACTGCACGACTGCTGGCTGAGGCGGAGGAAGCAGCTTATATAACTGGCCTTTTTACCCCACCTTGTCAAAGATGCTGACAGTAATCATTTCCTACCTGTAATGTGAAAACCAGAGTCGGGCTTCTTGGCTCAGGCTCGCTTTTTAAAGGTTAATTCCCACCGTAGAAAAAGTCTACATAAGCAGACAGGGAAATGTGCAGTTCCAGGTGATGTATTGGCAGAGATACATATATTCTTTGAGGTGATTTTTATCCTCTCTGCCTCTTGAATTAGTCACAGCGACGTGGAAAGATACGAAGTGTGTGTAGGAAGCGGGCGGTGATAGTTTCTGTGGGCCGTCTAAATGCCATGTTGGAATAAATGTTTGCGTTGTCACTGTTTGGGAACGGATTTTATTTTGACAGTGAAGTAATATGAAAGTGATTTGGCACAGTCTGAGATGGCCTATATCTACTTTGTACCCCACATAAAGTACAAAGTTATAGCTAAGGCAAGAAATGGTAAAAGAAAGTATTTTTTTATAATCGCACTATCGATGTTTTAAGGCTGTAAAAATGCATTTTATTATTAGGAATAGGTAATAAAAAGTACTATTATTTTTCAAAAATGTATTGTTTACGGAATGAAATAGAAAAAAATAAACTGTACATGCTTTAATATTTGACATTTAAAGCTAATAAAAAAAATTAGTTCTTTATTAAAGGAGACGTGTTGTGCTTTTTTCAGATTACTTAGTATAGAACTCTATCATAACTAGATCTTCATTTTGCGTTTTGTTCATAGTAAACTACAAAAAAAAATCTTTTGGTAACAGAAATATGTCTATGTCCTGTTCAAAACGGCAGAACTGATAAGCCCCGCCTCTTCTTAATGACATTAAGTTTTCTTAATGATTGTCATTTATGTGTTTTGGTTTTCGAAAAGTGGCTACGTAACATTTTAGACCAGTGCATGTGTCAAGTTTTGCAAATAATTACAACTACTGTAAGAACAAGGATATGGGCAGGGAAAGGGGGTAGGTGAAAACAGGATTTTTCAGAGCCTCTGTTGCAGCCTCAAACATGCAGGAATCAACCAAAATACAAATGATGAGGATTCAAATGAAAAATACAAATGAAAAAACAAATGATGAGGAAACACAGTTGTTGCAAGGTAAAACGCTCATTTAAGTCGTTTTTGCATAATACGTCCCTTTTAAATCTATCTTGCATGTTTCAAGCTCTCTCAATCCGTCTGCCATATTGCAAGTATTCACATTCGTAGCCACTTAAGCCCAGTTTTAGAGTTTGCAGTCGCTTAAAGGTTTTACAATTACTGGTTGATGTAGTGGTCTGATTCTGTCACAAAGTTATGTCGCTATAATACACTTAAATAGGAGGAAAGTTGTTTAATGCTGCAGCTTTAACATTGTCTAGCTTTACAGTTTACTCATTCAGTCGCTCGTATATCCTCAGTTTGCCATTACGCCACCAGAAAACCAAAAGGAAACATGATTTAGCCAAGTTATGACTTCACTTGACTGCAGTTTCTGGTAATACCTATGAAAGCATGTCCTATTTCCGTGCGTGTAGGCAGCGGACAGTCTCTGGGTGATAGGTGAGGCAGGCTTGGCTGTTTCTGCTCCTGGTATTGTGTGTGATTAGTTGGGCTGACAGATGAGCCTGGGCTGGTGAGGATGGAGCTGTCCACCCCTGTACACTGGGGGACAGGTGAGACAAGCCTCTCTGTGGAGGATTGGGGAGAATGTGGCGTGCTATATTCGGCCTTTGTGCTTGATGATGTGTATTTTTGCTGTTCGGAGGCCACGGTGGCTGAAAGCTGTCGCACGAAAAGCTCTGCGGACAAAGGCGCCCGGCGACCTCACAGTTACGTGCTCCTGCATCTATCATATCGGGAGCGTACCTGTTTCCTTAACCATCATTGTACAAAAAGGAGCTAAATCTTTCTGACCTTCACTACTACTTTACTATATGCAGATACTATTAAGTTCTTAAAAATAGAACCCAAAATGTTCTAACAATCAAGGCGCAGTCAGGGGTCGGAGGGTGTCCGGTTTGGGGACCACAAAATGTCCTCTCTGCTGTTTGCAGACGATGTTATCCTGATGGCTCCATCAAACCCGGACCTGCAGCTGCACTGAGACGGTTTGCACCCGAGTGTAAAGCGGCTGGGATGAGAATCAGCACCTCCAAATTCGAGGCCATGGTTCTCAAACGGAAAAAAGTGGCTTGCCCTCTCCAAGTATTGAGTTCTTGCCCCAAGTGGAGGAGTTCAAGTATCTCGGGGTCTTGTTCACGAGTGAGGGAAGGATGGATAAAGCTGAAACTTGACCTTGACTAGACCAGGACTGAAACGGGCCTAGAACATGACCAAACCGCTGCGTGAGATTGACACCGCTGCGTGAGATTGACACCGCTGCGTGAGATTGACACCGCTGCGTGAGATTGACAGTTCGGATCGGTGCAGCGACTGCATCACTGCAGCCGCTGCACCGATCCAACTGTCAATCTCACTGTTGTGGTAAAGAAGGAGCTGAGTCGAAAGGCAAAGCTCTCGATTTACCGGTCAATCTACGTTCTGACCTCACCTATGGTCATGAGCTTTGGGTAATGGACAAGATTGCGGATACAAGTGCTGGAAATGAGTTTCCTCCGCCGGGTGGCTGGGCGCTCCCTTAGAGGTAGGTCGAGGAGCTCAATCACACAGGAGGAGCTCAGAGTAGAGCCGCTGCTCCTCCACGTCGAGAGGAGCCAGCTGAGGTGGCTCGGGCATCTATTCCGGATGCCTCCTGGGCGCCTCCCTCGGGAGGTGTTTCAGGCATGTCCCATCGGGAAGAGGCCCCGGGGAAGACCCAGGACACGCTGAAGGGACTATGTCTCTCGGCTGGCCTGGGAACGCCCCGGGATCCACCCGGAGGAGTTAGAGGAAGTGTCTGGGGAGGGGGAAGTCCAGGAGTCCCTGCTTATATTGCTGCCCCCACGACCCGGTCCCGGATAGGCGGAAGAAAATAGATGGATGTTCTAACAAACGTGGGAACATGGAGCTGACACCATTACATCTCTGCTGGGTTATTAAAATGTGCAAACACATGAGAACCAAGCACATCTGTTTTTATACATGTTTTTCTGTTTCAATACACATGCAATTTTTTTATTAAAACCAACACCAATTAAATGCAAAGTAAATTACTTTGATTTGTGGCATTATTTATAAGATAAAGTAAAACATAAAAACCGATAGCAAGACAAAAAAATATGCCTTACAGTCAAGGCAACTTCACAAATGATGATAAGCATGATTAACACCTCATGACATCAGCTGGTGGAACTAGCTGTATCGAGTTCTTGAACAAACGGGAAAATGCGGGATTACTCAAAAATGCATGAATAAAACTTCACATATAATTTGCTTAGTGGTTTATTATACATTATATATCATCATATCATATCTCTCAAACAGGGGAAGCTCATTACATTCTCCTTCTCATATCAATATACTATTTATGAGCAACTATTTTCATTAACATTAATATGCAATCAAATGTAATTAATAGCAAAATGATGAAGTTTCTTTTTCAATTCTGTTTAATTAAATGTAATGGTCCAAAAGCTCTAACTGTTTTCAATCGCCTCTCCTCTGTATTCTGCATAATAACGCTTACTCATAAGAAAGTCCAGAATAAACTCGTTGCCTAATAAAGCTTGATTTCACAGTAAAAAAAAATCACATTGTTGATCAATAAAAACACAAATGGATAAAATGGATTAATTGCCCAGCCCTACTGTGAAGCCTCTAAAAATACAGATTCAGTCGAGAAATCTCTCTCTAAAAGGTACATTTAATTGTGCAAGACTAAAACAACTTATTGCAAACATCCCTTTCAAATCCCAGTAGACAGCAGAACGTGCATGACACATCTATGAATCACACCACGCAGCTTGCAGGAGCTTTCTACACCAAAAAACATGCTTTTTAGTCCCTCTATCAAACACACAGCTTTGTTTGTCACACAAACCATGTCAACCTTATCCCTGCTGAGCCCGAGCGTCACAAACTAAGGATTAAATCAACAAAACAGGCTGAAAATTGCATTTGTGGATGCTCGGGTTTTAGTTCTGGGCGGATGGCTGGCTTTCTCACTCCGAGTCTGGCTGCTCTCCACATGGACCTCTGCAATGAGTGGAGACTGAAGCGGGCTTTGTGAGAGAATCTGTGACTCTGGCAAACGCCGCCGCGATTCAGAAATAGATGAAGGGAACAAATATGCTCAGGCTCCGGATTTTTTTTCTGATTCACCCTATTATAGATGTACCATGGTCTACTGGGCTTCCAATAGTCAATATGGGCCATCGTGGAGAAATCATCTCCGAGTAACAGGCAGAGTAAGGAGAGTTTAGTGGAATAAAGTGTCATCTCGTTTGGTTTGGCATTTACGAGACACATATTGTGCTTTATTTGTATTGCTATTGGCCTTTAAACATGCTCTTTACTTATTTTATTCCTGATTGGGTGTTTGTTCATCAGGAATTGTGTTAGCACTCCATCTACTGGCAGCAGAAGGAATTACAAAGGGGCATAAATGAAGCTATCTTAGTCCCAATATATTAATGAAACAGTTGTAATGAGCACGATTTGATGGCAACGTCTTACAATTATGTATGGACTTAGAAATGGCACAGGAAACATCCAGATCTCTTCCTTTAACGTCACAAATCTGGGAAATGTGTGTGCGTGTTGAGTGTTTTTGTGAGGCTCAGAGGGAGAGGACTTACAAAACATGATTATTGAAACAAGTGTAAATGAAAATGAAAACAACAGCTCAAAAAGTAAAGCTTGCATCATGTGTGAAAAACAGTGAAATATTACAAGACTTGCCCAGTGTCTTGCCCAGAAGTTTATGTGAGTAATCTGATACTAACATGGCAAATAAAATTAAATCCATCGATTATCTGACACACACTGCACGATGAAACCAAGAAGTGACGAGTGTTCCCTTCGTCTTCGCTCTGTGTGGGGTGTAACGCTGTCCCAAACCTCCTTCACAACAGACAGATTTAACTGCTCGCCCCCAAAACCTCAACGTGCCAGAGGGTCCCTCCTGGTCAGATCTGCCTCCCCATTCACCGGGCAGCGCTTTGTTACATTTCACAGACTAACTACAGAGGAAGAGCAGGCGGTATGACAAAGCGCCGCCGTCAGACTGGATCCAGACTGCCGTGTAGTGCCAGGCCAATGCATTAACCCACTGCCAGGGCTATAGAGATCCAACGGGCCGGTCCACGGAGGGCTAAAACCCGGTCCAAAACAGGATCAACTCACTTTCTCACTGCTGAACCACCGACTTCCACGGTCAGGCTGCACGCTGAGCTTTATAGGAGGAGCGGAGTAAATGTATCGGTTGTGTACATTGACTTTTGGGATAGTTATGGCCACTATCCGTTACGTTACTCTTTTATACTCCACACTATTGTAGCCACATCTGCTCTGGGTTTGTGACAGACATTTGGCTGCTAATGCTAATAACTCAACCTCTTTTATACATTGGCAAGCGGGAACAAGTATCTTTTCCGTGTAATAAGGTCAAATCTGTTTTGCCAAAATACAGATGTATTGTATAAGCATCTATACGGGTGAAAATGAGCCCAATGTGCGCTCTCTGCATTAAATTATAGAGCGGTTTATTCTCTGCAAAGCATAAAACTGGGACACTCCCGGGTTGGGATGGGAAGTAGTAATAAAAGTGTATAAAACAAAGGTGATTAAGTACATTTTTATGCACTTGGATCATTCATACCTCTTTCACGGCTCATTTGTGAGTCAGTATATAATAGAGAGACTTTTATCAGTAGAAATTAGTGAATCTTTTGTGTTTTGGTTATTCTAAAGCCAGATTTCCTCTAGTTTGGCAAACGAAACAACAATATATTCATTTCTTTACTGTTGGCAGGTCTCAAAGTGGTCAAAACTGGGACACGTCTTGAATAACACTGGGACAAATCAATGGTTTTGGATACATTTGCTTGGACATGGGACACAGGGCTCAAAACTGGGACTGTCCCGGATAAATGGGGACATCTGGTCAACCTAGCGGAGCATGAAGTGCGCTGTTAGCATGCTAGTTGTTGTTAGCTTTACCATAACGGCCAAACTTGACGGCCTGAGAGAGGTGTGTGCTACATGTGGACCGCTGCCCACTGTTTGGCGACTGCCGCATGTGCGTTAAAACACACATGAGTGTTTTTGTCTGGTGTTTAACCCACGCATAATTCAAACAACTAGTACATACATGTCTAAGTTGAAGGTATAAGAAATTGGAGAGGCGAGGTTGTGTCCTTAGGCTAGACCGGTCTGACTGGAGCAACTTTACCTTTACATTTCCTCAAGTACATTCATTTGAGTAATTTTGGGTTCAGCTCCCATACTTTTACTCTCTCTTGCTTAAGTAGTATAGTGTATATAACAGCATAACAGTACTCTTCGCACTGTGCTAGACGTGACAAAAGTTTTACGTTGATTGATTTGTGTTACTTGCACCGCTCCTTCAGATATGATTTAGTTTTTCTGTCTCTTCTTTGTACATCCAGACAAATACTCTTACAATTACTCATTTGAGATACTGAGATAGCTTTTTTTTTTTTACAGGACCACTACTTTACAATACTACTTGAGTAATATTTTTTGTGAGTTTTTTTTTAAACTTGAATACAATTTTGGCCACGACAAATTTCAAAACCCAAAATAATGTGTTTTTTTGGTCCTACAATCCAACACAAACTAAATTGTATGAGACATATTCTGTTTTTCAGGACATATCGATTAGCATTGCGTATATTACCACTCCACTTACCACACGCTCCAGCAATACTAGTACTACTTACAGAAATGCTACTGTATTCCGCTGCAGCCTCTACTCCTGAAGACAAGATTCTCTCTCTCTCTCTCTCTCTGATGCTCTTTGCAGGTCCGATAGAGCTTAGTGTGCATATCTTCTCTCCATCACACGCCGCTGACTTTCCCATCAGCCTAATGTCGAAACCAGCGCGAGCACCCACTGAACCGGAGAGCCGCCCTCAGCCTCGCGCACAGGCAAGCTCCCACTGCGTCCCTATCCCGCGACGTATAAATCTACAACTCTAATCCGTGGGCAAATCATGGGAAGAGCTAGAGCAGGACAGTTCAGCGAGTGCACAGCTACGTAAGCTACAGACTTAAGCAGAGTTGGGGAATGCCGTACTTTTACTCAAGCTTTTACTCCAGTATTATGAGCCAAGTGATAGCAGTGTAAGAAGAAAAAGTAATGGTATGGCAGAGGTTCTAGTTGTACTATCAATTATTACTATTAGTGGTAATATATTAGTTGTAGTAGTAGCAGAAGCAGTAGTATTATGATGTATTGCCATGACATGCTTTCTACAGTAAACGCTCTGGAAACCAATTAGAAAGCTTGCTTGCTCTTCAGTGTATGTTCAGTGTATGTTCAGTGTATGTTCTGTGTACGTTCTGTGTATGTTCTGTGTGTGTTCTGTGCGTGTTCAGTGTACGTTCTGTGTATGTTCTGTGTGTGTTCAGTGTGTGTTCTGTGCACGTTCTATGTGTGTTCAGTGTACGTTCTGTGTGTGTTCTGTGCGTGTTCAGTGTATGTTCTGTGCGTGTTCAGTGTATGTTCAGTGTATGTTCTGTGCGTGTTCAGTGTATGTTCTGTGTATGTTCTGTGCGTGTTCAGTGTGTGTTCTGTGCAAGTTCTGTGTATGTTCTGTGTATGTTCTGTGTGTGTTCTGTGTATGTTCTGTGTACGTTCTGTGTGTGTTCTGTGCGTGTTCAGTGTATGTTCAGTGTATGTTCTGTGCGTGTTCAGTGTATGTTCTGTGTATGTTCTGTGCGTGTTCAGTGTGTGTTCTGTGCACGTTCTGTGTATGTTCTGTGTATGTTCTGTGTGTGTTCTGTGTATGTTCTGTGTACGTTCTGTGTACGTTCTGTGTGTGTTCTGTGCGTGTTCAGTGTATGTTCTGTGCGTGTTCAGTGTATGTTCTGTGCGTGTTCAGTGTATGTTCTGTGTATGTTCTGTGCACGTTCTGTGTATGTTCTGTGTATGTTCTGTGTGTGTTCTGTGTATGTTCTGTGAACGTTCTGCGTGTGTTCTGTGCGTGTTCAGTGTATGTTCTGTGCGTGTTCAGTGTATGTTCTGTGTATGTTCTGTGCGTTTTCAGTGTGTGTTCTGTGCACGTTCTGTGTATGTTCTGTGTATGTTCTGTGTGTGTTCTGTGTATGTTCTGTGTACGTTCAGTGTATGTTCTGTGTATGTTCTGTGCGTGTTCAGTGTGTGTTCTGTGCACGTTCTGTGTATGTTCTGTGTATGTTCTGTGTGTGTTCTGTGTATGTTCTGTGTACGTTCTGTGTATGTTCTGTGTACGTTCAGTGTATGTTCTGTGTATGTTCTGTGCGTGTTCAGTGTGTGTTCTGTGCACGTTCTGTGTATGTTCTGTGTATGTTCTGTGTGTGTTCTGTGTACGTTCTGTGTACGTTCTGTGTATGTTCTGTGCGTGTTCAGTGTGTGTTCTGTGCACGTTCTGTGTATGTTCTGTGTATGTTCTGTGTGTGTTCTGTGTACGTTCTGTGTATGTTCTGTGTCATCGACCGAGAGCTCTGTGATTGTTTGATCCACAGAAGACTGTTTGGACCACTGATTAAAACAGCTTGGAACTGCTCAAAATGGTCACAAAAAATGTCGGCACATCGGCCTAATGTGATTGTTTTATTCAGCTAATTAAGAAATAAACGCAAATGAAATAGTTTGGATTCCACAATGCACCTGGACCACGATTAACTCCACAGAAGCTCCAATGGGCTACATCCGGACGTCGGCTGAACGGCGCATGATGCTGTAAACCTGCCTTAACTTCCTTCTCTAACTTATATTGTCTGATGTAGATGAAAAATATGGTGGTGGTGCTATAGCAGTAGTAGAAGTAGGGCATATTAGAAGTAGCGTTTACTTTTTGGTAGTAGTAATAGTCCAGTCAAACCCATAACCTTCTTGCTGTGAGGTGGGAGTGCTAGCGTTAGTAATAGTGGAAGGAAATGTTATGGCAGAAGAAGGGCTATTGAGTTGGTGAACACAGCAATGTTCACGTACAGCTCATGCAGTGCAAAGTTCTCCAAGTTATTTCCGGTCCAAAAAGTAAAATTGCTTTTCCTTTAGCGTTTAACTTTGACGCTGAATACTTTTAGACAGACTGGTTGTAAACGACACGACTAAATCCTTTACAGTGATTATTTTACCATCTCTATCTCCTCTTAAAGTTCAGATCCGACTTTTACATCTGCAGATTCACTTCTCTCTGAACACAGGAAGCATAACAGAGGTTTTAGAGATTTTTTTTTTTTTTTTCAAACTGGGCTAACGCTCTGAAGCTAAAATCTGTAGCTTGTCAGACGTAGATCACCTTCACAGACTCCCATACGGCTGGTCCAGAGAGCACCAGAGTCAGGCTGTTAAAGCTGGGAAGAGCTGGAGGAGAAAAGGGAATTTGCTCAACAATATAATGCACTGTCTATTTAGATACTTATCCAAATAATGTCACCTAATCAAAAATACAGACAAAACTTGCTATTGAGATATAAGAACAGCTAAAGTAGTGACAATAGTGTTTTATTACTGAGTTTGGTCGTCTGCATTATTGTCATGTAATGATTTGGTCTTGAGATTTTTTTTTTTAATTTCCTCAATCCTTCTGAATTAGTAAGCAAACCATATTATACATAAAAAAAAACATTCAAAAGTAGCTCAGATTTCTTATTTATTTATTATCATTCCTTTTTATGACCTATTTTCACACTTGCTTTTCAAATTGGTTTAGTAAAGGGATCAGCCAATGTGTAAAGTTTCATTTTCAACTAAATCAACTTTTATTCAACAATGTTCCCTTATCATGAATAACAGTTGTATTTTGATTGGTTCGTGCATGTTTGAGTAATCATGTGTTGTCCTGTATTTGAGGTGTAAGTGCCCAAAAAATGCAATCAATTAACACAAAAGAGTGATGTTTTTCAAAAATAAAAAAACATAAATGAAAATCTGCTTTTTGCTGTGGTCTACTGACATTATGAAAGCACTGCTTGTGTGTTCCGCTGGTTTTCTAAATGGTTTTCCTAACGTTTGGGTAAATTCGAGTGAGTCTCAAGAAAAACAATCATAAAACTATTAAAGTAACACGAAGCAGAAACATGAGGAAAAGTGTAATTTGACAAATGTCAAACTGTGCTGGCGTCTCGGTGTGAACCTGACAACAAAAACACTGAATAATGTAGCTATGCCCCACCTGTATGTGTGAAAGCTGCGAATATTCAGAGCCAGCTACAACCCAAGTCCCAGGACGTACATATGTTAAACAGGACTGATATCAGAAGCCTCTTTTATTTGTGGTCTTATCAAGCGTGCCCCGTTTTGTAGGTCACTCATGACAAAACCTCAGCCCGTCTTTGGTCTTTGGTTGTCAGAATGTGGGTCAGTGTTGTATGGACTCACTGAAGGGGTATTGTGTCGGGAAGCATTCACCTTGAAACGTTGGCGCAAAAAGAGAAAACGAAGCTTGTGTCCTTTGCTCTCGTCCCTAAAGCTCTGAACGTCATTGCCTTGAATCACAGGCGTTACAAACCATGAAATTTGCAAATACCGTTTTTGTAGAATCTTGAAGTGAGGTGAGGGAATTGATGACGCAAATGAGTTTGAAGGAGGATTGTGGTAAATGCCTTGAATTGGTTGGAAATACAAAGACAGTGGAGTGATTGACTGATCGTTTGATAGTTACAGGGTGGAAACCAGGTGGGATAGAGTCATCTTGTTGACATTTGCATCAAACCAGGACTAAACCAGGACTAAACCAGTCTCAAAAAAGTCCCAACCAGGTCAAAACCAAACAAATTGAGAAACTGAAGGCGCATTCACGCATCGTTGTTATTTTATCTTAAATTGAGCCCATTTTAGTCTTGATGTGGACTTGGTTTGGTCCTGTTCTAGTCCTGGTTTTGTCCTGATCTAGCCCGGTTTAGTCTTTGCTTCTTCTTTGCTTATCTTCATTGACTAAATTAGGTACAATGAGTAAACCAGACTAAACACAAACTAACCTGTGAATACTTCAAGTCTCACAAAGGACTAAACCAGGCTCCAGAACCATTTGAACGAATCCTCAACCATTTCTGGGCCTAATAAACTGATTTAGGGATTGAATTGCAAAAGGCTCTAGGAATTAGGTCTACAGTAAGTAAATAGGACTGACCAGACCAAGAACAAAAGCAGGGTGTCCAAGGACTAACCATTTCCCAACCAGATCTAAAACAACCACAAGCAGGTCTAAAGCAAGCAGGAATTTAACTGCTAAAAATAGGAATTATGTCTACAATAGGTAAACAAGGCAATACAAGAACCAGGACGTTGTCATACTTTTCCAAGGTCTAACCCAGACTTCAACCAGACCTAAAATAATACTGAACCCAGTACATCGAAACAGGAATTGAACAATTAAAGTATAGGGATGAAGTCCTCTACAAAACCAGGACTTCCTTTTACATTGCCAAGGACTAACACAGGTCTCAAGCAGGTTTAAAATAATCCTCAACCAGTTCCAAACCCAGTAAATTGAATAAATTGATGAATGACTTTTAACTGCAAAAGACTCTTTCTTACCAAGACTAGATCTTACATAAGTTTCAAGCTGTTTTGAACCCGTAGGTTGAACCAGGAACTGAACTGCAAAACATTGTGGCTAGGAATTGAGCCTTAACTACTTCTGAACCCAGTAAATTGACGAATTGAACTGCTAAAGCCAGCAAAAGGTAGCAGTTAGGTTTACAATAGTTAAACCTGACAGGACCAGAACTAAAACATAATTACCTAATGTCTTAACAAAGACAAACCAGGTCCCAACGTGATCCAAAATAAGTCTCAACCAGGTCTGAACCCAATAAATCAAACCTAGATTTGAACTGCAGAACTTGTCGAGTCTACAACATGTAAACAGACTGGACCTGAACTGAATCTGTACTACCTCATATCTTACCAAGGACTTACCAGGACTAAGTCTCAAACAAGTTTCAAGGCTAAACTGATTGAACTGAACCATTACAAAGACTTGCAAAGATATAAAGGTTAGAATATGATATTCAATTGGCAAACCAAACTGAACCAAGACTAAACCAAGACTTTCCCATGTCTTAAACAAGGCAGACTCAAAAACATTCCACCAATAGTTCTTTCACCCCAGTTTGGGAACCAGTGCCTCCAATCATTGACAGATAACCATATCCACGTGGAGACGAAAGAAGCCCGGTCGGTTCAGATGGCACAGGTGGGTATTGATTTATGCCCAAGGTCAGGAGCTCGCTGACGGCAGCACTAAACCGCCCGACAATCCTCACATGAATTTCCAGGAAGCGCTCATCTCCCATCCACAATTCAACGCAAAGAAATTGATGGACCAGTCGTCTCAGAGTTGAAAGATTTTTACGTTTTATCACTCGTATTTTCGGTACACGGTTTTACGACCGGCGAGCACGGTTGGTTGGGCGCATGGTGCTGAGTGGCAGAAATCTTGAGGCTATAAGAAGGAAGTGTGAATTGAAGGATTGGGGGGTTAGAATGTAAAATGTGGTCGGGTCAAGGTGATGGAAGACTAGACTCAAGGGATTACTGTGTACAGCGGATCTGCCAATGCCATTTTTACTATCTAAAACTCTTCATTGATTTAAATGTGTTTTATTATTATTTTCTGTTGAGGTTGTGGCATCTACACCTAAATCCCCTTTGGGTAAACTGACTAGGATATAATCATAATAATGAGTCTTGAAGTGGTCGTATTAGGTGTTGCAGATCCTTTGCTTGTTTAGCTGATCAATCGGTCAATAGTGTCTTATATCTGTATTAGTTGACTGATTATTCTGGGGGAATATATAAAGATTTAGCTTCACAACAGCAGGAAGGAGAAGTAATAAATCATCTTGAGATTTGGAAGTGAATTGGGAGTTTAATAATGTAATTAATAATGTAATCTCGCGGTCTTGTCAATGCACTTTGGGTCAGATATCAGGTCAAATCATAAAGACACTTAATACGTTTGAGAGCGTTTGCCAGCGCCACGCCCCCTTTTAGTCGACCAATCGATGCACAGTGCACGTCTTTCGCCTATAGGTCGTGTAGATCACTTTGCATGTTATTATTCATTTTCGTCGTATCCGTATGGCTGCCAATCATCACCAATTGCCTCTCTAACCACACCCAAACACACACTCATTCATATCATTTATAAGGGAGTGTCTTGCCCAAGTGCACACCAGAATTGATTGAACGTTCCCGATCGAGCTCCGTCTGTGAACCTCAAAAATAGCTCCAAGCGCAATTTTTCTTCATCAGACTTCTTCCAAATAAAGATGCGAGCTTCACTGAACTGTTACGCTAAAGGTTAATTTAAAATTGTCCGGGGAAAAAATGCCAATCTAAAAATGCTTCTGGCAACGTTTTTAATTTATTGAAATGTTTAATAAATGCTGTTCTTTGCCAAAATTGACTTTGCACGCTAACAACAAATACATGGCCAGCGCTTCAGACATCAAATCAATAACGGTTATCAATATTTATTTGTTACTAGAAATTGTGATGGTAATTTCCCCTGTGATGAAACAAAAGAACTGAAGTTATAGTCAGAGGGAATATTTTCACTGCAAAAAATGACAGAAAAGTTCAGAATACACCTAGAGTTGAGTAATTTTGACTATTGTATCTACATTTTATTCAAACTTAGATTAGAAAAGCATTCAGTGTACTAATTTATTATTTCACTGTTTGTATCCTCCAATAAGTAAAAAATATATAAATAAATAATAACAACATTTTGCTAGAATCCATCCAGATTTTTGCAGTGCTTAACAGAATTCTTGTACATTTTTGTATTTACCATTTAATATTTTTTTCTTATTTCAAGCGCAATAGTCTTTACTGGGAGTATATATGTAAAAATGGTGGCGGGATAAGGCGTGTGGCTGTTGCGATTGGCTGCTGCTGACCCCGTTGGGTCAGATGACACCGATAGCGGGCCAGTGGTGGGGGCTCGTGTGTTCTTTGCTGATAAGGCTGAATTGGAGACACACTTATCTGGATCCTCAAAGGAGAAGTGTGCCGCGCTGCCAGAGAATGAGAGCTATCACCTCCTCCAATGATATCGAGCCCGAGTTTGTCATCTTGTCTGAACGATACGACGCCCCAAAAAACTCTATTTCTACAGCCGAGAACCAATTTACCTCTTTGACGTCGCAGATAGGACCAAAACAAATGCTTACGACGGAATGAGACTTTGTGCCGTTTTCACTGGCTGTTTGCTTTTGAAGAAGTGTATCACGCAAACAATAAATGTCTTAATGATTTAAACAAGGACAAAAGGTTAGATTCGCCATAAACTACTTCCTAAAGGTTTAACAAACTACTTTGGGCATCTCCACCTAGGTATTTCCTGTAGTATGACTTACCGTTTGTGCAGTAATATTACAGAGGACTGCATGAGTGGATTTGAAAAACACAAAGCAGCACTACACAGATTGTGCTCTAGAGAAGGAGACGGCTCTTAAAGGCATCTGTACGACATATGTTACCAAAGATATATGATGTCTGGGCTTGGACAACCTGTTTTTCATCTTGACGTTCTTGTCGTCTCCTGTCTGAACCGTTGTGGTAATCAAACTCATCTGGAGTTGACAAAGTCACTCGACAAAAGTGATATTTTACAGTCGTAAGTGCAGTAAGCGTTGTCATTTATGAACTGATTCTTGTCCTTGACCTTGAAGTCTACAGACATCAATAGTCTATAAATCAGTGGAATCCCTCATTTGTCCAGGAGTTTTTCATTGTAGTAAAAAGATTCAGGATTTAGTCTGCGAACTGAAGTATTTATCCTACTCTGAGTACGCCCTTACTCAGTACTCTACTACTAGAGTTCGCAGACTAAATTTGTAGATTGAGAATGACTCTTGGATGAGAGTCAAAACGTATTTTCTTTCTAAAACAGTGTCCAGATGACTAAGAGCTTAAGAGGAGGACTCATCATATGGGGTCAGCAGTTAGAGGGGAGTAATAACCCTCTGGACAAAAGCGTACTTCCTCCTTACATCCTCCTAGCTTTCATAAATAAAGTGGACCAGTATTTTTTTCTCATAGCTAACAGAGCTAACAAGAAGATAGCAGTGTAAACCCCAAGGCATGTTCTGTAGTCAAGAAGAATTTGAAAAGTGTTCCAGTTTTAATTTGGAAGCCTCTTCAAATAATCTTCATTCTCCTTGTACCACTATAGGAGTACATATGTATTTATATTATACTGACAGAAATAGATGAACTACAATGTGAATAACACTGTTCTAAATGATGAACCTAAAACGGCCCATTAGAAGCTAGTTTAGACCATAAACCCTGATTATTACTTTCTGTCCGGGTTTTGTTTCCAGATAATTGCTATCGCTTTACGACCCCTTATGTGTGTTTTGAGCCAAACGAAGCTGCCCCAGCGCTAAAACCATCCAGGAACCATTCAAATCTCAATTCACTTTTTACCACATTGTCTTCTGACTTGTGGGCCATCAATATTCTTTATGGCGCCTCCTCTTCGCACTGCTGTTCCCACTGTGTCCAGATGGAGAGGAAGCATACTCGCCATTGTCCCGGTTCTTTTTAACATGCCGGGTGCTGGTGACCTAAAGTTTATGGGCCTAACCTCCCTGTGTGGATCCCCCATGTGGAATCTGCACAGAACATCCACCTGCTGTTAGTTTCCAGACACTTGCAATGGGCCATATAATTCTACCGACTTCCTTTAGCTCTGACGCTACTCTGCAATTACTACAAAGATCTGACTGGCAGGTGTGTCCATGGCTAATGCCAAAGGTAAGTGGTTTCCTATTTTTAAAGCAGTTTTTGTCCCGTAGGCTTCTTTTGGGTCAGCTCCTAGTGAAAGGCTCTTTATGTATTACCATTATGAGCATTTTAGACGACTCGGCTCTCGTCTAATGGGAGTCGGATCTTAGCCAAATGAGAACTGGTTTGGTCCGAGGTTATACCTACTGTAGACTTGGTTTGTCCAGCTTCAGACACGTGTAATCCAGGTGTCCGGCTGCCAGCACAATGCTATACTCTTCACAGTCAGAAGGTTGCAGGTTCTACTCCTGTGTCTCCTCCAGTTTCCTCCAGGCTCCGTTCCTCCCCCATTAACACAATAGGTCAAATCTTTCAGCTAAGATCGTGATTAAGAAGATCTGAACATTGATGGATGGGTCAAATGCAGAGAATGAATTCCTCTCACAATGGATTTAACTTAAATTAATTAAATTATATTGGATTGGCACTACTCTTTTCTCCAAACAGCAGCTTTTCTGATTCCATCACTATTTCAGGGGCTTATGGGTGTCGCCTGGTGAGAGACAGATAGTCTTACCATGTAACTCACACCTCCGTAAGGTAATCGGGTGCAAGGGGGGTGAGCTAACCACTCAGCCAGGCACTGGGACGTGTCTCTGGGTTTATTTCAAAGGATTGAAGCCCTATATATAATATGATCATTTATCAGCATTCTTCTCTTTTATTCACATTTTTGATGTGTTCCTTTCACTTGTTTTCTTCTTTGTGTGTGAATTTCAGAGTAAACTTGCCCAGCTTCCTGAGCTTGTTATGTGATGTTTGCTGCAGTGACAGAAATATCCCAGTCAACAAGAGTCTTTGAAGGCAGCACACACTGACACAAAACCATCTGCCTGAACTTTGGTCGACCTCTGCAGTTGTAAATATCTAACTCAATAGTATTTATAATATAAAACACCTCTGTGGTTTAAATGCATTTATCGTAAAGAAAATTAATCTCCACGTGACGGAAGCAAAATTGCACCTCGAAATTTGCTATTGCCCTTCAGAAGAAAACAAAAGAGAGGTCACTTTGCTGCCCCCTGCTGGTGTTGTACTTATGCATTATATTAGTATTACAAATGTTGTTTTTTGTAACACAGTTAACCTATCAATCTACGCTAAATATCCTATTCACTTGTCATTATCATCTACTAACAAGTAAGCGCCAACGCCAGACCAAGTTACAGGTCAGGTCTGTGGAGAGGCGACCCGCTCACATGTATTTTTGAGAACTAAAAACACCTGTAATTCAATAAATGCAACACATCCCAGGCAGAGCAGTAACGTCTTCAAAGAGACGAGAAACCGTCCCTTTTGCATACTCAGCGTACTTCTATGTGTAAGTACAATCCTACGAGATTACATAAAGACGTCAAAGGAAATCCAAACAAGCTACAAGACGCCCAAAGCGCTGAGTAAACACATCAGTCCCACCGCGCCCGTGAGAGACTGCGTATTTCAGCACTTTCGACACCCGCTTTATCGAACACTTCCATTCACTGCGAGAGGCCAGACAGACTTATCCTTTTCCCCCCTTGTTTTCCCTGCTCAATCGGACGCGGCGTTTTGGCTGTGATACCGGGACATCTGTTTGTCCTTGTCGGCGCTGAATGGCCCGGAGCGTGTTGCGTGTCCAAATTGGGATTGCCTTGCATTCAAACACTTGTATGAGTCTGCTGACCCCCTCTCCGGCAGGTCGCCTCTTCATTGGTGCGGTGTTTTTCTTCTTCTTTTTTTGGGGACCATTTCACCAGATTTACATACTCTACATATGGGCCACACCGCAGCCTCTCCGCGGACGTTACGGCTCCTGCATTCCAATGTGCGGGGGGCGAGCACATGCGTCTAATGGCGGTGCGGTACAAAGACGCGACTGCAGACGTCCACTCCTCACATACGTGCGTTTATGTGCGCGGGGGGCTTCAAAACAGTCTGGGAAGATGAAAACAACTGTGGATTTATTCGATGGGATGCTCTTGGTAAGACGTGAGTAATCTGACTACTGACTGGGAGATTTGTTTAGGCAATTGTACAAAGAAGAAGTCAGAAGTAACCAATACAAACATGGTGACTGTCAAACATAGCTACGCTGCTATTGATTCATTTAGAAATAAGAGCTGAAAGAAGTGCTGGAACTGGGATCTGTACCGTCGCCAGTTAGACTTGGTTAAGCCCTTTACCAAACATGTTTAAAGAGGACATATTATGAATTTAGTATGAAACTATTCCGCACATGGATGGTCATTTCACTTTCTATTCATTGCAAATCGCAATATTGATCTTAAACGGCTTAATAATAGAAACAGGTCCGTTGACTTCCTGTGCATATCAGCCTCGCCTCTTCAACTAAACGCAGAGCAGTGGGTGGAGATAGGGGGTACGTGATAGCTGACATTTTCTGAGCGCTCGACCCTCAAATGCAGCACAATAAAGGATTACTCAAGCATGAATCTGTCAAAGGGATCAGTGAGTTCATTATGAGGTAACGCCTTTATAACAGCGTCAAAATCACATAAAAAAACCACATGTTCCCTTCAAGTCCAGGTTCTAGAATGGTTTAGTCCAATTATAGATTTATCCTTGTTTAAGTTCTGGCCCAATCTTGGTTGAGTTGTGGTTTAGTTCTTGTTTACTTGACGGCTTAACGTTGGTTCTGGCGTATCCCCCCGTTCATAAGGATACGAACCCCAACACGAAACTCATTCAACCCGACCAAAACAAGTCCGCGCGGCCGGCCCGGGTCACCGTCCTGAATGCGCACTGTTACGGCGCGTCCTCCGGGAGCGCCGCGGATGGCGCTAAGTGGGGTTAAACACTGTCAACCCTCTCGGCTCTCTTTGTGGGCCGGGCTCCGTGTAGCGTCGGGAGCTAACAGCTGTCCACACAAAAGCGCGTTTCCCACTACTCATCTTTGTGCCGAGTGTCAGCGTCATAAAACATTCATGGACCCGTCCAGATCTGGACCACGTCTGCCACGGCTAGATAATCAGCACCGATGCTCACGTTTCGTTGGGCGACGCGTTAAGCGAGAAAATTGGCGGAAGAAAATGGAAGGTGGGGGGGGGAGGTAGGAATTAAATCAGATAAGGATTCCGTCGTGCCTTTGCTCGCGCGATGCTTCGTCAAATGTGTCAAGTGATGAGTGGGTTCACCTCACTGTCAGCGCTTATCTCGCTGCCCACGCGCCGGCTCCTCGACATGGAACTGAACGTCTGTATCTTAGCTGCCTATAGATGGAGGGAGCTGGAAGAACATGGGGAGGAAAGTCTGGTTCTAGTGTGTTTCTATGCGTCCGACATGAGGGACGGGCGATATATCGGTTCCAGTATCGGATATATATGTATACAGAGCGATTTTCTGCAATAATTGTGTCTGCCGAAATCAGAAACAAATTGCAGATATTTGGTGCCAATATTATTATATATTTTTTAATTGTATTTTATTTATTACTTTTGAACAGACTGATGTGTACAAATGGGAATAGAAGAGCAATTAGGCAACAAATATGTTTGCTCAGTCGTAGAACTAATTATTTGATATCAAATAAAGACTTTTCGCTATTATTGTTGTTATTTGTTATTGTTTATTTATGAGTGAAAAGTTAATTTGTGAACTTAAAAAAGATTTGTGGATCTTACAATGGAAAATTACAAAATCGAAATATTGCTATTGGCAACAGCAGCAAGCCAAATATCAGATATATACCACAATGTTTCAACTTTTTCATGTAAAATAGTTAAGAAGGGAAATGTACACTTTGAGCTTTGGGCATTATTCATATAAAAAAGATTCTTATTTGTGTAAAAAGGCAGAACAAGCCGCAAAAAGTCCCCCAAAAATCCTATATAATACCAATATTTGGGATTAAAATGTAATATTGGGACAGTTTCAATTGAATCCACTTTTCTAATGACATTCTCATCCCTCTCTTCCTCACAAGACACTGATCTCTCTCTCTCTCTCTCTCTCTCTCTCTCTCTTTCTTTCCATCTCTTTCTCTCCTCCTTGCTCTCTTTTTTCACACACCCTCTTTAGCACTCTCTCACTTTCTCTCTCTTCTCTTCTCTTCACTCCCTTCTCTTGCTCACTCTCTCCAACACTCTCCCGTCTCTCCTCCCCTCTTGCTCTCTCTCGCCTTCTCCTTGTTCTCTTTTTTCACACACCCTCTCTGTCACTCTCTCACTTTTTGTCTCTCTCATTTTCCGCCCATTCTCTCTCTCTCTCCCACCTGCTCCTTGTTCTCTTTCTCTCCCTCTCCTTCACTCATCCCTTATCTCTCTTCCTCTCTCACCACTGCCCCAGCTCTAAAGACACCTCTCTCTCTCTCTCTCTCTCTCTCTCTTTCTCTCTCTCTCTCTCTCTCTCTCCTTGTCTCCCTTTCTCTCCTTGTTCTATTTTTTCACACACCCTCTTTAGCACTCTCACTTTCTCTCCTCTTCACTCCCTTCTCTTGCTCTCTCTCTCCTTCTCTCTCATGCGTTCTGTCTGCTTTTTCACACACTCCTTTCCTACCATCTCCAGCACTTTCTCTCTTTTCTCTCTCTCCCTCTCTCTCTCTCTCTCTCCTGCTCCTTGTTCTCTTTCTATTCTCTCCATTTCCCACCCTTTTCTATCGCTTCCCATTGTTTTCCCCCTCTCTTTCACTTTCCCTTCCATTCCCTCTCTCCTGCTCCCATCCTCTTTTTCACACACTATCTCTCTCCTACCATCTCTAGCACTTTCATTTTCTCTCTCTCTCTTTCTCCCGCTTGCTTTCTACTCTCTCCCTTTCTACCGCTTCCCATTTTTTCCTCTTTCTTTCTCTTTCCCTTCCATTCCCTCTCTCCTTCTTCTTCTCTCTCCTGCTCTCATCCTCTTCTTCACACACAATCTCCCTCTCCCACCATCTCTAGCGCTTTCTATTTCTCTCTCTCTCCCTTTTCTCTTCTCTTTCCAATTATCTCTTTCCTTGTTCTCTCTCCTGCAGCTTGTTCTCCTTTTCCCTCCCTTTCTAACACTCTCCCTCCCTCTCTCCCTCCCTCTCTCCCTCCCTCTCTCAGTAGCAGTAACATGTGTCAGCGCGAGCAGCAGCAGCAGCAGAAGCCGTGCTCAGTGGAGAGGTGGAGGAATCAAACTACAGACTCGGGCGCTCACAGCAGATGTCGCCCTCCAGCGCCACCGCCAGGCTCGCCGTCTGCTGGCACAAAACCACACTTAAACAGACTCAGATTATATCAGGAGAGGAATTAAGTCAGAGGTTCTCAAAACGCACAATGGATGGTGCAATGTTGAAGACCTTTGCTTAGTCCAGGTCTTTATGAGGGTTTGTCATACATTTTAACACCTTCTTTGACATGTTTTATTCATTTAGAGCTGGGTTTTACCTGCTTTTAGTTAGAGCTTGATAAGTTCTAGTTGAGCTCTGGTTTGGTCCTGGTTTTAACCTTGGACTTGGAGTTTGTTAAGAATTTTAGTCCTGGAACAGTTCTGGTTTAGTCCAAGTTTAGTCTTGATCGAGTCTTAGTCCTGGAGCTCTTCATCTGACAATCTTCAGTCCTGGTTTGGACTTGGTTTTATGCTTGGATTACTTGTTTCCCCTGATTTGGATCTTAATTAGACATGGTTTTGGATAGAACTTGGTTCGACCAATTTGGTCCTGGTACAGTTTGATTTAGTCCTGGCTTTGACATGGTTTAGTTTTGAATGAATTCTAGAGAATTCTTGGTTGAGCTCTCGATTAGACCTGGTTTAGTCCTGATATACTTCTGGTTTAGACCTGGTTCTGTCATTGGCAAGATCTGGTGTGGTTCTGATATTTGTCCAGTTTGGGTTAGGGTTAGGGTTAGGGTTAGTTTTTTGTATTGGTTTAGTCCTGGTTTCGTTCTGGTTTATACCTGATTTTAACATGTTCAAGAGCTCTTTGACCCCTGGTTTTGCCTTGGTTTTGTTAAAGTTTAGTCCTGCTTTAAACTTGGGTTTGTCTTGAATAAGTCAACATTTAATCCTGGTTTAGTTCTATTTTAGTACTAGATTTTGCCTTCCTCGTTGGTCTTTTTGCTTGAGCCTTCATTTCACTTTGTCAAATAAGCACTTTCAAACCCAAATATTTAGCTTGTTCGGTTTGGTCTGAAATATTCAAGAACCAGCAACTTGCACCAGTCTCTCTAACACGTGTATTTTTTGGGGAGGGTCCGGGGGGCAAAAGGAGCTAGCTAGTGGAAAAGTTACACTGTTAAAAAAGCATAATTGGCATCCAGGTGTTCGCAGTAAAGAGGAGAGTTACTGCGGCCTCTGAAGCCAAGCCAGTAAAACATTAGGTACGATTACAAAAGCTGCTTTGATGAATGAAAAAGACATTCTTAAGAGGCGCTAACAGCGGCCTAGGTAACCCATTACACGCAGGACAACCAATCAGAACCTTAATTATAGCCCTGCAATATGCCTGTTACGCTGCCAATCATAATGCACTTCTCTCTGTATCAATACGAGACAGCAAGCACTTACATACATACACCAGTTCATTAAACAAACAAATCCAATCAGCTGTAGCAAATATCTACAGGTGATGGTCAAAACTTGTAATAAAATTGACTGTATATTTAAAAAAAAAAAAAAATTATAGTTCGACAACAGAGCAATTTTTCAAAGAAGAATTCACGAAATGCTGAATAATGAATGAACAGTTGTGCAGTTGTGAAGTCAATGTGCAAGCTTTATATGAAATAATAGCAACCAAAATAGTAAAAATGAAGTGTGTCTGGGACGTAGTAGCTTCAAAAGGAACAGTAATAAGACTTTTTTTAACATGAAAATTACAACTTAAGTGCCAATTGATCAGCAACCTCATAGTCCCTGAGAGCATCAAGCCCAAAACACGTCTTTTCTTGTTGCTTCACACGGACAAAATGCTCACTCACTTGTTCCCATTCACTAAAAAGTGTCTCAATCCATTCAAAAGACACTGCTTTGGTGTCAACTTTCAAATACCAGAAAAAAATCCCGAACATGCATCTCACGCCGAGTCACATTTAAGTCCGTGAATTGTTTCCCAGTCATTTAAAACAAGTCAAAAATTCACCAAAAAGCCAACGTAAAGTCACTTCTCTTCCTAAACAGTTAAAAAAAACAAAAAAAACATCCTTATTCATTTGTAAAGAGGACAAAACTCACCAATGCAAAGCTTGTTGTCGGTGAAGAGATGCTGCGGCAAGCCTTATCACTTCTTCTTCTTCTTCTTCTTCTTCTTCTTCTTCTTCTTCTTCTTCTTCTTCTCGGTGCTCTCTATCTTTCAGTGCACCGGCAGCTCAGTCATCCTTGCTCCTGCCTGTCTCGTCTCCAAGTGCAAACTCCGACTCAGCGCTCCTTCCTCTGCAAGCGCCGGGAACGAGAGCGACGGAGCGAGAGAGAGAGTGAGGGAGACAGAGAGAGAACGAGAGGAGGGAAGAGGAAGAGGAGAGTCAGCCGTCGCTTTTCACTTAAAACTGTGTGGTCAAAAACTAGCCCTCTCTCTCTCTCGCTCTCTCTCTCTCTCTCTCTCTCTCTCACACACACACACACACACAATCTCTTTCTCTCTCTCTCTCCAACTCTAATACCGCCCCCCCACCCACCCATTCATCCGCGCACCCTCAGCGGCGGCAGTAGCAGGCAGCGCAGCATTGTGACTCAAAAAAAAAGTGTAGTGAAATGGGACGCCTCCAGGCTGGGGAGAGGAGACTGACAGAGAGACAGAGAGACAGAGAGAGAGAGAGAGAGAGAGAGAGAGAGGAGGTGGGGGGGTTGGTAGTCGCTGCTGGTAGAAGACCATTAGCGGCAAATTGCGGCAGGCGAGCCAATGGCTATAGAGATATGAGTGAAAGCGAGGGCCCACATTAACATAGCATTTAGAGAGAAAGTTGAAAGCACAGAGACAGAGAAAGAGAGAAAGAGAGAGAAAAAGTGAGTGAGAGAGAGAGAGAACAGGGGCTGCCCAGGGCTGGCTCAGTCCATGAAGAGGAAAAGGATGGCGTGGAGCGATGGGAAGAGGACTAATGTTAACCTAGAAAGAGAACGACTAGACAATGGTCTTTAACAACGGGGTTTTCGGGAAAAGTTTGGCGGCCGAAACGAACCAGAAAGCAGCAATAACGAAGCAAAGATGTGTTAGTTGTTTTTGAAGTGTTTTCTTGTACATTTCGAAACAAAAACAGACAGAACAAGACACAGAGAGCGAAAATTTCAAGAAGAAAAAGAGGAGTTTCTATCATCTCAGTAATCTTAATGTCCAAAGTGATCAGATTTGTCCCTGTCGTCCATTTTCACGTTATTTTCTTGTTTTTTGCTGCAGCCAAAAGTACATTTCACAAGTATCCATCTGTCGTGTATATATATGGAGTTTCACATCCGAGATACTTTGTTTTAAAGTCAAATGGAATGTCGCTGTTGAAGACGTTGATCTCAGTCATGTATGAATGACAGGCAAGTTTCTCCAGCAAGCAGTATTTCAGTGAATAATGTGTGGTCCTCCATTGAGAAGTATATATATATATATATATATATATATATATATATATATATATATATATATATATATATATATATATATATATGTCCATGTCCATGTTCCTTATCATTTACCACACAATTTCCATTAATTTGTTTTGGCAAATGAAAACCACTTAGATATGTTTGAGTGCCTGGTTTAAAGACATTTACCGTTACTGTTATTTACATTATTTCTTTATTCTTTACACAGGAAATTCAAAAGAGTTGCTTATTTTTCTGTTATTAAAATATAAAATCATTAGTATTTAGATCTGATGTCAGTTAATTATTGAAAATGTGTTCATTTTGCCTTCTTTCTGAAATCTTGAACATTCTTATGACATGGCATTTTAAAGGGTCCATAAACAGATAATAATAGGACTAAAACAGAATAAGACTAGACAAAAATAAATAAATAATCTAAAAAAAAAAAAGGAACTGATTTCATCTTGTTGAAGTTGAGGATTCTAAGTAATAATTGTCCAGCCACAGGTTAGTTCCAGGTTAGTCCCCGTATTGCCATGATATGTCCTCGAACACCAAGTCAGGACTAAACCAGTCAAAATCCAGGACTCATGCTTGGCCAACAAAATCCACGTCCAGTCTGGGATGTTATTTCCCTGTGTTTGACATTATATTGAACTCAATGAAATGAAAAATGGACCAGAGATTACCCCAAATGTTGATGATTTTGTTGTAAAAGAAATAATGTTCTAAGTAGATATATTTGAAATGCACAAGTGGACAAAGCAGCTTGTTTGTAGTATTTCTGAGATAAGAAAATATATACGGAAAGGTCTTTAAAAACATTTTATTCTTTCTTTCTTTCTTTATTATAATAAGTAACTAAGTCATAGTAAGTCATAGTAAGTAAGTAGTAAGTAATCAATCAGTAACCAAGTAAGTCAATAGTATCACATACAAAAACATTTAACGTTGCCAAATATTTAAAAAAGAGCCAGGGTTTCTCAGGAGAGTTTACTCTGGGTCGATGTCGATAATGTTACAAAGCTTGTTTTCCTCTCTGAGACAGCAGGGGGCGATGACGGACACTTCAAACGCCCCGATAATACATATATAACCATCACAGGGACTTACAAAGGCATTCAATAAGGTGAAAATGTTACTTAGTTCTGCTTTAAATATAAACCGAGGCTGGGCAATATGACTTTTTTCCACTCGTATCACAATTTTTTTAATAATGTCTCAATTTAATTCGGTCATATTAAAAGCAAATTAAAATTGCTTTGAATATTCATTTCCTGAATCTATATATTACGGTTACGTCAACCGCCCATAATAGGTCTCCTTTAAAAAACAAGTTACATTTCTTCCCCAAAAGTCTAAACTCTACTCCAAACTACACTTTCATTGACAGAAGATGTTTCCACAAGCACGTATCACAATCAGAAATGACAGAATCTCATTTAAAATTCGGATTCTTTGCACAGACTTATTGTGTAATCATTTTTAGATGTTTGATTGTTTTTTGGGCAGTAAATAAGACGATCAGGATACGGACTCTTCTAACGTCTTAGTGGTCATCCTCCCAAAGCCGCCCGCCGTGTTGTAAAGTGATCCTCGTGCACTAAACATCAGCGTGTGCAGCGCGGTCTTGATTAGAGCCTCTCGCGGCGGCTGCCATGTGCTGCTGGTTGTAATTACTTTCAGTTCTGCTCTCGGTAAAGCGCAGTAAACAAGAACAACTGTCTCAAATAAACAAAAGTAAAAACACAAAGCGCTGGAGCCCATTCAACCCCGCGCAGCTCCTCTCCCCGCAGTGCTTCAAAGCTCACTTCAAACAAAAGAAGAGGAGGCGCAGTGTGACCCCTGGACCGCCGTATGAGGGGGACACACGGAGCTATGAACGTTAATGTCTTCAGGTGGGTCGTCCAGACACAGCTTTACCTTGAGCCACAGATGCCCGACAGAAGGTGAAACGTTTGATTCAAGGCTGGAGGACTCTGGTAATGTCTGTTTCCACCTACCCCCTATCTCCGCCCGCTGCGCTGTACTTACAGGAAGCACGATCGTTCAAAAGGTTCAGACTCCTCATAGGTCCTGGATAGATTTAAAGAATGTCACGTTGCTATTTATGCCATTAAACAGAAACGTCTTCCAAATGGCTGCATTGTAAAATATATATAAAGAAATATAATAGTAAGTAATTGAACTAAAAAATTTAAAACCATTACATATATAATAAAAAAATAATAATAAAAACACAAATGAACCACACAACCTTTCACCATGAAGAGGCGGGGCTTATCATTTCTGGACCCATTTCCATTATTTAGCAGTTTTGGATCAATATCGTGGTTTACGTTGAAAAAAACGCTAAATCATATTTTTTGTAAGTTATATAGTTGGGAAAAAACATACGGCAACATTTGACAAAAAACAAAGAACTTAAATAAAGGTAAATAAAAAACAGTTTTGCGTAGATTGTCTAAGTCGATTATGTTTTGGTACTAAAGCCCTCAGTTTGTATGATAATCAAAAATGAATGCACCGCCACCACATTAATTCAGAATTCCACAATTGTCACATTTATCTTTTAGGCAAAACTCCACTTTAACAACCACATATTTGTCAGTAATTAAGTGGTAATTGGCATGCTAGTTAGTGATACTTCAGCTATTTATCAGTATATATAAATCAATTATTAATGCCTTTAATTAATGAAAATATTGTATGTACAGTTGCGTTAATAATGCCAATTATTTTCACCATTCAGAACATAGACATGAAAAAGGAAACACAATATTGGCCTGTTGCTTCCTGAAGTTGCCCAAACCCTCTTGATTATGAATTACGTTCCAACTGCAGCAATAGGGAAAAATACACGCGACTGGATCCAGATTTCTAGAAACTTCCCAGACCGGCTTGATCTTATGACGAGGGATCCAACTGTTTTTAATGTCTAGGGTTCAAAAGATCTACCAACAATCGAATTAATCATCTTTTATGCTTTCGACTGCTTGTTAACCATGTGATCCTTAAACTTAAGAGTATTTCGGGATTCCGGCATTGTATGATCTGACTGTTGATTCTATTTTATTTTATTTTACTGTGTAGGTTGTCATTATCGGTTCAGTCATGTGAAAGACACGTAAGCATTAAATATTCAATGCCTTTTGCCCGTACAACCTCAAACACTGAAAAGCTATCATCCATTCAACGCTAAAAAGCTGCATTTTTCCCTTCTGATCAGAACCCAGTTTACTACATCCATTACGACACAGCTGCACGTAAAAAAAAGAAGAAGAAAAAACTACACTTCCTACAGAACAAAACAATTTCAAGTCGGAAAAATGCATCACCAACTTATACAAACGAGCCTTTGGGGAAATTTCCAATCTAAGGCGCTGCTCGCGTTAATAAAGACGAGACCGGGGACGATCCATAACGCTGGTGGGGACGGCAGTTTGCAGGAGCCGTTCTCAGCGGGGGAAACGAGTCGGGGCCCAGTCGAGCAGAAAAGATCCCCCTCTAATCCTATATGCGGCACAATGGAACACATGTAGCACGGCCATCCAGCGATAAAGAAGCAAATTCAATGACTGGAGGGGCCCAGAAATCATTTTACGTCCTCGCTCCCCGGGGAGAATTTCTATGAAGAGGAGGGGGGAAGAGAAAGGGCGCTTCTAATGACTTCGGGTGTGATGAAACGATGAAGATGAGCTGATGGTCTGAAAAGGGAAGTGAAGAAGACTGTCGTGGCCAAATTAGCGTAATACAATGGATGACCGTGCTTTTTCCATCGATGGGGTTTTAATGGAAGTAAGCGCTGTGGCCTCACAGCAAGGAGGTCCTGGGTTCGTGGGGTTTGCGTGTTCTTCCCGTGTTCGCGTCGGTTAGCGCTGCGTTCGGTCCAGGTGAACGGTTGTTGTGTTCTTGGCAGTGGCGGAATGGCGGAATTTTGTGACATAAGTGTGAGAAAAATACACAAGTAAAAGTATCACATTCAAAAATAGTACCTCTTTAAACGTATTTTTTTTTTTTTTTTCATGGTTTTTTTTCATGTTTTTTGTGATGGAAAAAAAGAAAATGTAAAGATTTTGAGTGTCTGGAAAAGAGACACCTTCGAATACAATGATGCATTAATCAATCAATCAATCAATCAATCAAATAAATGTATTTATAGAGCACAATTCGTACAAAGCGCAATTCAAAGTGCTTTACAATGTTATTATTATTATTAAAAGGGAACAGATAACATAAGATTGCTCTTCTTTCTGCTCCTTTTAATTCATTACTTGTGAAACTGTATGTCACTGATTATAAATACATATATACATAAATAAGTAAATTAATAAATACAATAAAAATGTAATTATTATTATTACAATGCCTAGACTCAGTTGACTAAATGTGTGTTTTAGAGTTATCACAGATGATTTGAAACCATGAAATCCAGACATTAAAGGTGCACTATGTAACTTTTCTGTTCATGGAGATGTTACCTGCAATTTCCCACTTGAATAACATTTATTCAGTTACATATGTTGTTTTATTTATCCAAAATACCTTGATTAGACATTATTACTTCGAGCAGAGTCACCTCTCCACAGATCTGACCTGTATCCATGCAATGCCACCTGCTAATCGCTGAGTTTAACGCTATACTGGACGTTACAGACAAAGCCATCATCTCCATGGAGACAAGAAGGTGGTGGAACAGAATCAAATTAACCCATAATACTACATACATCACACAATCATAACACTTACGCACAATTTATGAGTCAGATTATTTATTGATTTGAGCGTGCGTGTCGATATTTAGCCATTTGTACAACGATAAGTGAAGCATCCGACAAAATAAACACAAATGTTCACTTCCCCCACTGCAGGAAGTGAACAAGCCCCCTGCTGGTCACTTCACCGAGAAACAGGTTGTGATACAGCCCCTTTAAAGTGAGCTATCGAATGTTGCTGCGCTGGAAAGAGGGAAACGAGTGTCGCTTCTTATATGACTATAAAGACTGGACATATAGCGCCGTTTTAAAACTGTGGTAAACGCCGCTTCCCTGCATCTGTTCTCCTTCACACCTCCACTCGTCTCCGCAGACTTCAGGGAGAATTGTAATGGGACTTCTACTCCTCCTCCCTGTTTGTCATCGCACACACACACACACGCACACACACAAACACACACACGCACGCACACACACACACACACGCACGCACACACACACACACACACGGTACTGTACGTGTATACCTGTTCTGGCAACTCAAGCGCACACCTTTGATTTCCCACGACATTCGCCAGAACCCACCTGCCTCATCCTCACGTGTCATCCACTCTGTGCTCCTGCCAAAGAAGCAGGCGGACTGCTGGAGGGAAGCCATTTTGTTTCCATTAGAACAAAACAATGTTCACTTAAATCGACTGTCATTCCGCATGCACACGCGAGTCCGACAGGCCAAGGAAACATGCCAAGGAAACCGAGGGAGAACGAGA
The DNA here is from genome assembly GCF_026437365.1 of Eucyclogobius newberryi. Classification (NCBI taxonomy): domain Eukaryota; kingdom Metazoa; phylum Chordata; class Actinopteri; order Gobiiformes; family Gobiidae; genus Eucyclogobius; species Eucyclogobius newberryi. Next base: position 31,936,908 of record NW_027316278.1, on the reverse strand, counting down.
AAATGACAAGCTGTTTTCATAACACTGTCTCGAAAGTTGGATGCGTTTTGAAAGTTAAAGGACAAATATGATGCATTATTTGTATTGTCATTGGTGTTTTCCCATGCCAATACTTTTACTTTTGGCTCCATCTACTACTACTGCGGAAGGAATTCAATAAGTGGGATAAACAAATGCAAGCCTGCCACTGACATGCTAATGTAGCCACGGAGCTCGACCTGTGACATCATAGATCAGTGAAATGAAAAGCTCTGAAAAGTTAAAAGGCACGACAAAGGCAAACCAGCTCTGTGGTACGGGTTAGACAAAAAACACATGTAAAACTTTAAATTAGGCATATGTTGTACTAACTACATTAGGCTTTATGTTTAGGTAACATGTTATTGTGGGGTGTTACATTGGGCTTTATGTTTAGGTAACATGTTATTTCAGGGTGTTACATTGGGCTTTATGTTCAGGTAACATGTTATTTCAGGGTGTTACATTGGGCTTTATGTTCAGGTAACATGTTATTTCAGGGTGTTACACTGGGCTTTATGTTCAGGTAACATGTTATTTCAGGGTGTTACATTGGGCTTTATGTTTAGGTAACATGTTATTTCAGGGTGTTACATTGGGCTTTATGTTCAGGTAACATGTTATTTCAGGGTGTTACACTGGGCTTTATGTTCAGGTAACATGTTATTTCAGGGTGTTACATTGGGCTTTATGTTCAGGTAACATGTTATTTCAGGGTGTTACATTGGGCTTTATGTTCAGGTAACATGTTATTTCAGGGTGTTACACTGGGCTTTATGTTCAGGTAACATGTTATTTCAGGGTGTTACATTGGGCTTTATGTTTAGGTAACATGTTATTTCAGGGTGTTACATTGGGCTTTATGTTCAGGTAACATGTTATTTCAGGGTGTTACACTGGGCTTTATGTTCAGGTAACATGTTATTTCAGGGTGTTACATTGGGCTTTATGTTTAAGTAACATGTTATTTCAGGGTGTTACATTGGGCTTTATGTTTAGGTAACATGTTATTTCAGGGTGTTACATTGGGCTTTATGTTCAGGTAACATGTTATTTCAGGGTGTTACATTGGGCTTTATGTTCAGGTAACATGTTATTTCAGGGTGTTACACTGGGCTTTATGTTCAGGTAACATGTTATTTCAGGGTGTTACATTGGGCTTTATGTTCAGGTAACATGTTATTTCAGGGTGTTACATTGGGCTTTATGTTCAGGTAACATGTTATTTCAGGGTGTTACACTGGGCTTTATGTTTAGGTAACATGTTATTTCAGGGTGTTACATTGGGCTTTATGTTCAGGTAACATGTTATTTCAGGGTGTTACATTGGGCTTTATGTTTAGGTAACATGTTATTTCAGGGTGTTACATTGGGCTTTATGTTTAGGTAACATGTTATTTCAGGGTGTTACATTGGGCTTTATGTTTAGGTAACATGTTATTTCAGGGTGTTACATTGGGCTTTATGTTTAGGTAACATGTTATTTCAGGGTGTTACATTGGGCTTTATGTTCAGGTAACATGTTATTTCAGGGTATTACATTGGGCTTTATGTTCAGGTAACATGTTATTTCAGGGTGTTACATTGGGCTTTATGTTCAGGTAACATGTTATTTCAGGGTGTTACATTGGGCTTTATGTTCAGGTAACATGTTATTTCAGGGTGTTACATTGGGCTTTATGTTTAGGTAACATGTTATTTCAGGGTGTTACATTGGGCTTTATGTTCAGGTAACATGTTATTTCAGGGTGTTACATTGGGCTTTATGTTCAGGTAACATGTTATTTCAGGGTGTTACATTGGGCTTTATGTTTAAGTAACATGTTATTTCAGGGTGTTACATTGGGCTTTATGTTCAGGTAACATGTTATTTCAGGGTATTACATTGGGCTTTATGTTCAGGTAACATGTTATTTCAGGGTGTTACATTGGGCTTTATGTTTAGGTAACATGTTATTTCAGGGTGTTACATTGGGCTTTATGTTCAGGTAACATGTTATTTCAGGGTGTTACATTGGGCTTTATGTTTAGGTAACATGTTATTTCAGGGTGTTACATTGGGCTTTATGTTCAGGTAACATGTTATTTCAGGGTGTTACATTGGGCTTTATGTTCAGGTAACATGTTATTTCAGGGTGTTACATTGGGCTTTATGTTCAGGTAACATGTTATTTCAGGGTGTTACATTGGGCTTTATGTTCAGGTAACATGTTATTTCAGGGTGTTACATTGGGCTTTATGTTCAGGTAACATGTTATTTCAGGGTGTTACATTGGGCTTTATGTTCAGGTAACATGTTATTTCAGGGTGTTACATTGGGCTTTATGTTCAGGTAACATGTTATTTCAGGGTGTTACACTGGGCTTTATGTTCAGGTAACATGTTATTTCAGGGTGTTACATTGGGCTTTATGTTTAGGTAACATGTTATTTCAGGGTGTTACATTGGGCTTTATGTTTAGGTAACATGTTATTTCAGGGTGTTACACTGGGCTTTATGTTTAGGTAACATGTTATTTCAGGGTGTTACATTGGGCTTTATGTTCAGGTAACATGTTATTTCAGGGTGTTACATTGGGCTTTATGTTTAGGTAACATGTTATTTCAGGGTGTTACATTGGGCTTTATGTTCAGGTAACATGTTATTTCAGGGTGTTACATTGGGCTTTATGTTCAGGTAACATGTTATTTCAGGGTGTTACATTGGGCTTTATGTTTAGGTAACATGTTATTTCAGGGTGTTACACTGGGCTTTATGTTTAGGTAACATGTTATTTCAGGGTGTTACATTGGGCTTTATGTTCAGGTAACATGTTATTTCAGGGTGTTACATTGGGCTTTATGTTCAGGTAACATGTTATTTCAGGGTGTTACATTGGGCTTTATGTTTAAGTAACATGTTATTTCAGGGTGTTACATTGGGCTTTATGTTCAGGTAACATGTTATTTCAGGGTGTTACATTGGGCTTTATGTTCAGGTAACATGTTATTTCAGGGTGTTACATTGGGCTTTATGTTCAGGTAACATGTTATTTCAGGGTGTTACATTGGGCTTTATGTTTAGGTAACATGTTATTTCAGGGTGTTACATTGGGCTTTATGTTTAGGTAACATGTTATTTCAGGGTGTTACATTGGGCTTTATGTTCAGGTAACATGTTATTTCAGGGTGTTACACTGGGCTTTATGTTCAGGTAACATGTTATTTCAGGGTGTTACATTGGGCTTTATGTTCAGGTAACATGTTATTTCAGGGTGTTACATTGGGCTTTATGTTTAGGTAACATGTTATTTCAGGGTGTTACATTGGGCTTTATGTTTAGGTAACATGTTATTTCAGGGTGTTACATTGGGCTTTATGTTCAGGTAACATGTTATTTCAGGGTGTTACATTGGGCTTTATGTTCAGGTAACATGTTATTTCAGGGTGTTACATTGGGCTTTATGTTTAGGTAACATGTTATTTCAGGGTGTTACATTGGGCTTTATGTTCAGGTAACATGTTATTTCAGGGTGTTACATTGGGCTTTATGTTTAAGTAACATGTTATTTCAGGGTGTTACATTGGGCTTTATGTTCAGGTAACATGTTATTTCAGGGTGTTACATTGGGCTTTATGTTCAGGTAACATGTTATTTCAGGGTGTTACATTGGGCTTTATGTTTAGGTAACATGTTATTTCAGGGTGTTACATTGGGCTTTATGTTTAGGTAACATGTTATTTCAGGGTGTTACACTGGGCTTTATGTTCAGGTAACATGTTATTTCAGCGTGTTACACTGGGCTTTATGTTTTGGTCTTATGCTATTACAAGTAACACCGCGCATTACCTTGTACTTAAAGAAGTAGATGCAATAGATCAAGTGTAGAGAACAACATTAATCGTTACTATATTTTATTACTTTTTTAATCACATTTTGTAGACGCACCTTTTCACTTCAAATTTCCTTTCCAAACATGGCCTTCACAACCGTCCCAGCACAATGATCTTCCAGCATGCCCCCGTGTTTTCTGAGCGCTACCTCGGGACCAGCCTATTCCCTGCATTATGAATTATGAATCAGCGCTAATAGGCTGTTCCTCTGCTGTTTAACTTACCGTCTGCTAGTCAAGGCTGGTGTCTACGTCTACCTGTCATTCTCCCGTATTCTCAACTTTTCACCCATGACCACATCCCATTACTTAATTTGATAGGGATTTGTCAGTAACTGGTGTGACTGGTTGTAGAGATCCAGCCCGGCCGGCTCTATGTCCAAGTGTCCCTGAGGACTTAACCCGCTCCGTCCTGCTTGAGTGCTGCATAATGGATGAAGCGCAGACAAGGAGGGAGGAGAGGAGAAGGGAGAGGGCGAGAGATGGTCCTTATTACCTTCTGATATATTTTTAATGAGGTAAACAGGTCTTCTTAGGTCACCTGCGAACCCACAGGCAACTGCTCTGTCCGACCTGTGTACACTGTAAAACAAAACGAGCAATTCTGTTGGGAAAATGTATAATTCTATCAACATGTCATAACTAGGATGTGAAACTCCAACAATGGAAACGATAGATGGATACCTCTGGAAAGTACTTGGATTACAGGGACAGAGTCGACTCTCAAGGACTGGACAAAATAATATCAGAAATTATAAAATTAAAAAAATTAAAAAAAATATATATAATGTCTATAAATATAACTGAAATTCATGCTGGACCGTGCTTTCAAAAAAGACAAATTGTTTTAGATAATTAGCTCCTCTTTTTGTTTTGTCGTTTTACTTTTCCTGTATTGTTGTCGTTGTTTTTGTTTCTGGTTTAAAAAAAGAAAGAAAATGGAGCAAAATAAACAAAGGAAGCTTTTACATGGACAATATTTACATTTATCAAAATAAATGGTCACATTTATATAGCGTTTAACATTTATATTTATTTATTCTACCAGCAAGGTACTCAGAGCGCTTTACATCAAGGAACCAGTCACCCATTCACTCACACACCAGATGTTCGCAGACACTGGGGGCGAGTTGGGTTAAGTGTCTTGCCCAAGGACACAACGGCAGTATTCACATGAGGCAGCTGCGATAGCACCACCAATGCGATCACCAATTTGGATCAGAAGACGAGCACTCTACCACTGAGCTACTGCCGCTCAAACAAGTGTTTTAAGGATTCAGTTTTTTCACATTTTGGTGCTCAAGGCGATTATCCTATCGGTGAGCAGAATAAGCTCCTCAATTGCCAGATAGGGCTGGGCCATATCACATTGTTCAAGATGTATTCTAATTGCTTTTAGGACAGTATGGAATTTTCGAACATTGCAGCTGATTTTCCTGGCAGTTACAAATGGGGAGCGAAAAAAGATTGCAGCTGATTGCGAACGCGAACAAGTAGAGAATTATGCTGTTTGTATTATTATTTTCATCTTTTATACCAGGACATTTTTAGATCATATGCCCTATGTAATGCCAGATCCAACAATAATCATATAATGTGTTCTCAGAAAATGGAATCAAAGGTTTAGTTCTACTGCCATTTGTAAACCAGTAGAAGCACGTGATCCCGATTACATTTAACACATAATTGCGGTTGTTTATTGTATATTACAGGTAAAGCTGAAATCCGGATAAAACAATACCTGAAACAACACATTTCATCCTATTTCTTTTGAGATGAATGAACTTGAGTTGACTTTTGCAGTGCACACCTCCCTGGACCGTATCACTGCCCGCGCTGACATCCTCCATGGCTGCAGGGGGCTCCACGGCATAATTAGGTCTCACTGTCATTGACACCCACAAAGTCCCTTCACCTTTCCTTCAAGTTCGATGCCACCAATTACGCACACATCCCATAATACCCGCTTCAGGCAACCTTCAGCACTGCACTGTCTCCCCGGTGACCACGCTACAAACATAATTACTTTACTGCATAGATATAGATTTATAATTGATTTACTGTGCTTATGAATTCTGTTTCAAACACTGCTTGTTTAAGGGTATAGCCGTTCAACCTCTGACCGGAGGGTTGCCGGATCAGATCTCGCTCAAGGTGAATTTTGCCTTCTGTAACCGTTAAAGATGTGCCAGCATTTCACACAGTATATATAATTATACATTTCAAAATGGTGTGATATGCAAAAATGTGCATTTCACCTCATTTTAAAATATTTTCTTAGTCGTTGTTCTTGGTATAGTTCAAGAACACCCGTCTTCACCTATGTTAAACAAAACAATTTGAAAATATATGATCTAATCCAATCTAATTCACTTTATTTATATAGTACATTTTATAGACTGAAATGAAATGAATGAAAAACATGAAATGCACCGTAATGATTCAAATAAATACATATAATACCATCCATCCATCCATCCATCCATCCATTTTCTACCGCTTGTTCCCTTTCGGGGTCGCGGGTGACTGGAGCCTATCCCAGTGACTTCGGGCCTTAGGCGGGGTACATCCTGGACAGTGGCCAACTTGTCGCAGGGCCAACACAGAGACACAGACATTACAGACAGTTCACGCTCACATTCATTCACTAGGGCCAATTTAGAGTCACCAATTTTACCTAACACATACATGTGTTTGGACGGTGGGAGGAGCCGGAGAACCCGGAGAGAACCCACGGTAACACGAGGAGAACATGCAAACTCCACCCAGAGAGATCATGTGATGTTGGTCTGGTCCGGGAATCGAACCCATGATCTCCTTCTTGGGAGGCAAGAGCGCTAACCGCCTTTGCCACCGTGCATTGTATAAATACATATAATACCATAAAATATATTAGTAAAATAAATAAAAAACCCAAACAGTAAATAACTCATCTAAAACAATAAACAGTGGCTAACGACAAATAGAATAAAACTATAAAAGACTAAAAACAAAATAAGTAATATTATATTATAATAATGACAAAATAAAAACACAGAGAACCACACAAATCATGTGGTGTGTTAAAAGCCATAGAATAAAACTGTAATGTGCCGTGAGTTCGAAATATATATATATTGAAAATGCTGTTAAAATGGCTTGTTTAGACACTTTTAGGGGTGGACAATATTGACAAAATGAATATCTCAATCAGTTTTGTATTACTATTATTATGCTGACAATATTTTATCGTTAACAATTCTTCAGCAATGTGCTAGTAGAAGTTCAACTAATATATATAACCATAAAATTAACCACAAAAGGACAGAAATATTACTTTACAACATTGGGAGATTAGACAAGCCAATTATATATATTTTCTGAAACATCTCCCACCTATAATCACGCTTATCCAACAAGACCCTTGTGGGTTAGTAAGAACGTCTTTGTGACACATTTAGCATAAACTATGAAAGGACCATCATTCACGCTGTCACCGCTCCCATCCTCATACACATGTCCTAGAACGTATTGTCATTTCAAGTGGCAGCAACATACAGGGCTAACAACACGGACAGAATAGCACCGCGCTAATTATTCATTCAGCGAGTGAAAGGTATCACAACTGCAATGCTGCATAATGGATAAAGGCTTTGAATGGCATCCTGCACGGGCTTAAAGTGATGCTTCAGGTTGACCATAAGAGCTTTGTTGTTAGGAAAGAAATTGTGTTTGTTGCATTTGATTTTATCTAAAATACTGTGATTATTGTGGAAAAGTAAATTTTTTCTGCCATTGCACATATACAATTTTATGTGTATATATATATATATATATATATATATATATATATATATATATATATATATATATACACACACACATACAACCAAACTCACATTTGTATTATTAAGACTTTTTTTTTTTTTCAAATAAATAATTGGGGGAAAAAAGAAACTAATTCAAATGTACTTTTCTCACATTTAAATAAACAATATTAGAAGTCACTGAGGTGCTGCTATTGTGGGACCTACAAAACCTGACCTAAAGTGTGCAGACCTTTGGAGACTTTGTGTTGGTAAAATGTGTTATACAAATAAAGTTGTATTGGATAAAGTTGTATTTGTTCTATTTTAAGACCCCCCCATGCCCTTGACAATGGTGCCGGACCACCCATAGACTTTATTGCGGCATGTGTCCATATAAAAGACCAATAAAAGCCCAATAAACACCCTGAACAACACGTACGAGGCTTGTTCCTGTGCTGTGGTCCGCGACCTCTGACCCTATAACAACTTTGCAGACACCTCTGTGCTGCTACAGTTGTTAGCCTAGCCTGTTAGCGCCCTTTAGCCCGCCCACTGCACTTGACAACTGTTCTCTCGCTAATGGACTGCTAGTATCGACACCTCCCGTATATGGATATGGGATAGAACAGTCGGCATCCGAGGGAACGCTCGCTAACGGAAGCAATCCATTCATTATAATGTAGAAGAGCTGCTCCGTCACCCACTGTTCAACAACTACCAGAGCAAATGCAGACTTTAGGTCATATGTTGTAAGATTGACTAATGGAGAAGAATTAAACAGTCCCACGATCCAATGCGGGTTAAATGCTAAGGCCACCTGCTGCATTTAAACATCTACAGACAAATTCATTGACTTTTCTAAGGTCACACTACGTCGACAACGTTGGTTAAGTCTCAGTTGTGACTCAGCTTGAATTATTTGTGCTTGAAATACACATAATTTGCCAGGAAATGTCTTATAAGTGGCAGGTAAAATTACATTTCCTATTGTATCAACAGGTCATTTTCACCCACACCAGGACATGTCCCCCACTATAACAACTGTTTATGTAGACAAACTCAATGTTATATTATTAATACCATGAAAGAGAAACAAGTGTCTAGGATCATTACAGTCATTTCTTACCTCAGGGTTGTCATTATAAAACTGTTATGGACCTACTGTAGAATTATATATCAGTTTGCTGAATTATTTCTTCATATGCACACGATTCAAACATTCAAATGGAGCATGTGGCTTTATACCAAGACAAAGCACAAAAGATCCATTCATTTAACATATACTGAACAAATTGTGTGCCCTCAGCAATTTTGGCTTGGTAAAACAATATTTGAATTGTATCGAGCAAAGATCTACTCTAAACTAGACCACGGACTTGTCCCTATTAGCAAGACATAATAATGCTCTTGTTTCCACATACTCACTCTGATGCCACTGTGCTATGTATATTTTCATTCGGACAACAAAAGGCTTATGTTTTAGCTTAGGAACATAAGCTCGTCCACTGTTCAAACAAACTCAGGTCCAGCGGCAGAACATGTTCAAATAAGCAAACTGACCACATCGTCCAGAGAGGGAGAGATAACCGCCGTCAATGGGACTTTTATGACCAATGCCAATACAAGAGGTCAATTTGCAATGTTATATAAAGTCCTGTGGCTTAGCGGATAAAGTTGATACATTAATGGACAAAAAGGCGTCTGTCGGGGTTTGTGTTTAGACAAATAAAAACAACCCGATTTTTGTGAGATCGTTTATGTTACTTTGTGTATACGTGGTTTGTCTTAAAAATACAGAAATACATTTACATTTTAGTGTGACTGAAACTAAACCTGCATTTGACCAGGACTAGAATTGGTCCAATTCAAGATCAAACCAGGATCAAGATCTAAAACTAAACTCTCGTGTGTAAAAAAGACCACACACTTTACTATGATAATAAACAAAAGTTGTTCTAAAGCTAGCGCCACTAGCATCAGCTGTTTCCTGTCCAGAGTAAAACCACTCACTTTGAGATGACAAAGAAACAAGCGGAGCACTGCACTTTAAGTTTGGATGCACATCCAAACTGTGTATCTATCGTTTTTTTAATACGGTGCAGTAGAGCAGTTAAAAGCTTTTAATGCAAAGAAAGTTAACAATAAACTGCACAGGAAGTGCGTTTACTGTAGAATCTTCTGCAGCTTCACAGACTCTTCCAGCGTGGATTTAAAAACACTCACGTGAGGATCTACACTCACTTAATGTATTCTTCTTATAAAGAATGCTTCAAACTGTATTAATAGCAATGTTTGTGGACTGGGTGCCATTGAATTGGACAAGGATGAGAACGCTGTACTTTTACTTTAGCTGCACGAGAAGTGAGTAATATTTGTTTTTCCTGTTGGCTGTTCTCCGTGTTTGTATTCTTCCTGTGTCCGTAATTCCATGTGCTTCTTTTTGCTTTATGGGTGGTCAATTTGGTAGTTTTGCTGATGTTTTATAGTTACTATATCATAGTGCAGCATTTGTCATGTGTTCCTTCCTTTTCAGTCCCAAATCATTTGTGGAAATGCAATCAGGGCTGAGTGGAGACTAATGGAAAAACGGCATTGGTATAAACCCGGCGTTACAGTCACTTCTAAGAGCCGTGAATTACTGCCAAAACACAAACAAAAGCTGCGTGACGGGATTCCTGTGAGCACCACACTTTGCCTGCTTTGCTCCGGTGTCCTCATAGTCTGGTTTATGACGGCGTGAAGGAGATAGAATTTATGAGGTGCTGAAAAGATTGAAAAGAATTAAAGCTGAAACACCCATCTTTTCTTTCTCAATAATTAGGAAGTTTTGTTTTCATCCCCCACAAAGTGCATTCTAAAAGAAAACCGGAAAAAAAAATCTGCTTTCACCCCTCCGTCTCCATCTAATTATTAAACATTTTATCTTTTCAAACTTGGAAGAAAGAGAAATGTGAGTGAGTCAATACGTGGCTTGCTGTTCTAAAGCTGAAGTGGATAAGAAAAACAAATCGATGCATGCTAATACGAGTACCAAAGGGTTTGCGCGAGCTCGGAATGAGTAAGAAAGGCGTTCTGAATAGAGTTTATATGCTGTGTACATCGTTTTTTCTTACATATTTACTGATCAAACCCAACTAACCTCTCTAACTAACCTGCAAAAGTATCCACAATCGGGCCGTCCCGTACTGGAATGTGCCCAGTGAGAGTATATGGACCTCCTGTTGAAGTGACCCCTGAGACCTGACCCCAACTGTGCTAAAACAACAACAGGAGGCAGCCCCACATGGCCCCGGGACACCCACCTGTCTCCTCGCTCCACTCTCATCTTTCAGCACAGGAGGGGGTGCGGCGGGGGGGCTACAGAGGGCCAACAAGACCACCTCCAACAAGAGAAGGGCTATTGTACACGGTTGAATGTGCACATCATTTGGAGAAGGTTTGCAAACGTTTGTTGTGGTAACCTTGTGATCACATGAGAGGAATGGATTGAACACAATAATAAACTCAAAAGTCACTTCACAATTTGGGGCAGCCACAGTCGCCAGGGGCAGTGTGACGGAAACAGAGCTGCCACATTTGCTTAGTCATGTTTAACGATACATTGTTAAGAGTTTTGCCTTAGGAGAAGTGACAAAAGATGGTAAGTTTCAGTCCCACCATTCTCTGGTTGGCGTGTGGTTTACTCGTCGCATCACACTGCTGTTAATCCACAACTGTGTTCAATACGGTTTGAGATTTTAATGACAAACCACGATATGTTTGAATTGATTCTTATTTCTGTTATGAGTAATTTGTGCCTCGCTTCGGCCCAGTAAACCTGCCCCTCCTGTCTCACCCTCTCCTCTGCAATAACATTCCCACTATATTAAAATGTATAAATGTACATGTATACGAAGGATTAGGCTTGATACTGATTTCGATACCACAGTGATGGTAAAAAACATGCTTTTTTTTACATCTTATATAGCTCTGATAAAGATCACGCTCATTATAAAACTGTTCAGGAAAGATAAAATGTAGCCCTGTTTATGTTTTATGTTTTACCAATATCATTCGATACCAAATTTTGTATACGTTAGTATTTAATCGTCAAAACTTTTGACAACTTTTCACTGCAATGTCCCACAAACAAACTAACCTAAAGTCCCTTTCCTACAGTCTTCCTGTTTCCTCTCAGCTTTGATAATACTATAATGCATTTCATTTATAGGGCACCTGGTATTTCCATTCCAGTGATAACTCCAACCCCAAAGCTTCAGATTGGACAGGTATGGGTTAGGGTTAGTAGGGGTTAGGGTTAGGGTTACAAGGGGTTAGGGTTACAAGGGGTTAGGGTTAGGGTTACAAGGGGTTAGGGTTACAAGGGGTTAGGGTTAGGGTTACAAGGGGTTAGGGTTACAAGGGGTTAGGGTTAGGGTTACAAGGGGTTAGGGTTACAAGGGGTTAGGGTTAGGGTTACAAGGGGTTAGGGTTACAAGGGGTTAGGGTTAGGGTTACAAGGGGTTAGGGTTACAAGGGGTTAGGGTTACAAGGGGTTAGGGTTAGGGTTAGGCTCGATCCCCAGCATCCCTCTACTCTTGTATTCACAATCCTTCACCCAACTTCACCCAACTTCATCGCATCCTTCGGTTTTGGCTAACAGCTGCAGGAACAAACATCTCCTGAATGGTTCCTTTCCTCTCAGACTCTAATCTTGCTCTGCCCTGCTTCAATTCAAACTTTGCTCTGCTTCCCCACTACGCCGGGTAATGAATATCTCAACCACCTTATTTCCACGCTATAACACATCCATCCGCGCCTATATGTGCCAACACAGCCTTATCTTGTCTATTTTAAGCTCAGCAGACAGCCCCCTATAGAAGGATTGCTCCCACCCTTCGGCTCCCGGCTGAACCCGCAAGCCTATATTTTACCGCGATGCAGTCGGAGAGACAGTTGATGCATTTGTCAGGATTTGTAGATTAACACTGCGCAATGGGGAGTTCAGGCTCTTCTTACGGAGTGTTGGAAAGTCTAAGCTGCATCAGAAAGAGCTTACGTTTGAAATATAAGGTGTGATGCACGGACAGGGAAACCACAGGATGCAAGCTGACAACGCGCAGAGAGAGAGGGAGGATATTTTCTTCTCTCGTGTCAACTAACTGGAATAAATCGATAAATCTCCTCTTTCGTCTTCCTCTACGCCTCCTGTTTTCTGGCAGATACAGTAACCTTAGCATCTTTCTGCCTATATGCTCACAATCCCTCCTCTGTAATGTCAGAAAGCGTTACAATCTGAACACATCTGACGTTATCTATAAAACATTTATCATGAGCTGACCTTCTGATCATGGACTCATTCCCAATCCCGTCCATGAAGATGAACACAGATAATTTCAACCATTTTTGTCCTCTTCCAGCTTTGCCCTAGAGCTGGAAGTTTAGAATCAGTAGTACAACTGTAAACTCTCAGAATTTAACATTGACCAAAAGATGTTCACTCTTTTTATATTAATTTATGAAGCTCAGAATTATTGTTGAAACTAAATTGCATTTGAGTTGTGCTAATTCAAGATCTATCAAAATCTCACGTATAATTTAAAGATGTGAAATTGGTTTGACCTGTTACTTATCCTTCTAGAACTTTCTACAGGACAAATATCATGCCAAATAAACTCTTTTGAGCATCTTTTGAGTTGCTTCATTCACACTTGTTACATGAATCCTATTTGCTCTTAGACTCAGAAATCACTCAATTTCAAATATCCCCAGATTATTACATCACAAGTTGAAATCCGTAAGTTTCTTGTGCTGTTTTTGGCCCGTTGGCTTTAACAGACAGGACAGTGTAAAAGGTGACCGCAGGGGAGGTCATCCAGCAAATTGATGGAGCCGGGAATTCATCTCACGAAGCTGAAAGATGCCTGCATTGTTTTTAAGTCCATAAATCTTTACCACATTGTCAGCATTTCTGTCGTCAGCCTGCTTACATTAGCATGCTGGCTACATTACTTAACTGTTTAGCTTTTGTTTTGTCCATGGTGTATTCCCACTGCTGATAGATGCTGTGCTCATATGAAATCCAAGCAGACGATTGAAGCTGATGCAAAATAATCTTTGTCATACATAGGCATTATTTACATGAAATGGAATATCAAATGTGATGTTTGCATGTTTAAAGGATTATAAAAATACAGATGATGCATAATATATGTCCTTTAATGACTTCCCCACAACCAGCTCAAATCCTGTTCCCATTTGACCCCTTTAAATCCCTTAAAATAGCGCAGTCTTGCTATGAAATTCCTCCATGCTCCCCTCTTCCCCATGGTACGCGGCAGGGCTTTCTCTTGTCTCCACGCATTTCTTTATGGCTGCTTTTAGCACAGTCTGTCTGGCCAAATGGAGGGTGTCCGCCTGGCTCTTTCCCTCTTTTGTCTGCTCTTGGGGGGGACATGAATGGGAGGCTGGGGTCCAAACAAAAGACAGATCATGCTTCTATTGGGGGGGACAAATGAGCTTAGTTACCCCAAAATGGAGGGAGGTGTGGTGGAAGTATTGAAAGCCTCACCTAGAACCGGATAGATGGAGAGGGACTCGGCGTGAGGGGGTGAAGTTCCCCGGGAATAACAGCTGAGAGCTCACTTCCCATGATGCAATGCTCTGTCACTATCCCACAATAAGAAACAAGGGGTTTGGTTTGGGGATGGGGGGCAGAGGGGGCACCAGCTGATCAGGGGGTTCTCCATAGCAACGCTGAACATTGAGCTGTGATGTGCAGAAATGTGACAAGTTGGCGACCAATCAGCTCAAAGACAAAACACCAAACAAGTATCTTTTGAGGATTCGAAAGCCCATTCTTTTGAAGTGAACCAAGGAAATGAGCAAATATTTGAAGGAACAACAGTCACCTTCATGCAACAAGTTCTAAAGGGATAGAATTTACACAGCAAAGATGATGACGGCGAGGTTTACTTTAACACCTCTGAGTCTGGGAACCAAAACCCTCGATCTAGCTCTTGATAACTGAGTGATAATGGATGGAGATTGGAGTCGATTCCATGTTGAATTCTCCCTCTAGAAAAATCAATCATTAATATGTTTCCATTCACATTCTTTTACTACCAGTTCTACCAGTTCATCAACAATATTTAAATCGATCGAGATTTACCGATAAATACTGTTTAAAGGACTCAATGGGTGCAATACTGTTCTGGTGGAGGGTACGCCACCTGCTTGCCTTGATGGAGTTGCCAAAAATGTTCCACAATATGGCATTAAACTTACAAGTTACAGCTACAAGTTACACTATCTGATTAAAGCCAGCACAGACACTGGAAGAACATGCAAATTCCATACATCAAGGCTGCGTCTTATCCATGAATCTGACCCAGGAGCTGTGAGTTTCACTTGTGCTTATCGCTGTGGCACCTCCTCGTGCCTCAGGAAAATTATATTACAACATAATTTTTCCAAATATAGTAAAGAATGAAAAGATTTGGATTAAAATGTTCTCGAAACCGTTCTTTGTGTTCTTGGTGTATGGCGCTCGAATGCCATTGTGCCACGCTGATTCCTTTAGACAACAACTTGATCCTTTTCTCTGACACTGGGATGAGACATTTTCATTCAGTGGAGATTGAGCTGAGATTTCTCTAAATGTCACCGTATCACAAATGCCATTTCCGAGGCTCTCCTCCATTCTCTCGCTCTCTGCTGCTGTTGTTCACACTGTTTCTCTTAAGGAAACATTCCTCCATGGCCTTTGTAACCCTAACCCACCCCCTTTTCCATCCTCCTCTCTCTTCAACTCTCTCGTGGGGTTTAGCCATGTTTGCTCCAGGTGTTAGCCCATTCGACAGTCTCAATACTGCCACAGATCACATAGTTTCCATGGTAGAGTATAAATCTGTTGTTGGATATCTAGATCAGCGACGTCATCCTTTACCTCTTGACGTTGGAGAAAAATTTAACCTTGAACGCAGATTGCAAAACCGCCTTTGCCCCATGAATTATTGCTTTGCATGGAATGTTCCACAGTATTGAATTTATATATCTCCACAGAGGTGAGCAAGTGACACCAACAGGGCAAGTTACAGGTCAGATCTATGGAGAATGTGTAAGAATGTGCAGTAAGAATGTGCATCATTTTCAAGACATCCAGAATCTAATAAATGCAATCCAAACAATATCCATAATGTAGAATATTCCATGCAAGAAAAGATTAACGTCTACTGTATTTGCCCTCTGTATTTGAACCATCTTTCAGTTGGGGCAAACTGTCAGGAGCAGAGGGCCAGGTGCATGTTTGATGGAGTTTGACCTCTAAACTCTGCACGGCAAAGTCACATAATGCACCTTCAACTGACAGGAACGTTAACTAACAGTAAAGCCTGGATTATACTTCCCACGTGTAAATTCCACACAGAAATATGATGGCAGTATTTCTAGTCCGTGGAGCTCATGTGGCAGTAGAAATCTGAGCTGGCTCCTTGGAAAGCCCACACATTTCTGCACGGACCGTAGTTCGTTCGACCGCGTAGTTAAGTTTTATTTCCTGATGCCGGACGGACACGTCAAGCATAAACTGAGCCTAATGTTCTCACGGTGAAGGAGAAATAACTACACTTCCATCTTCTACTCACGTTGGGGTGAGCAACTTACTTTGAAGAGAAATCCGCTCAATAATCGTAACGTTGGTGGTTCAACCCTATTGTTCCGTTGGGTTCACTTCACCCTCTTTACCATTATAAGTTCAATCTTCCTCAGGAAAGATGTGGCTGGAGAAATAATCCGACAGAAAGGTGAATGGAAGTCTGGTAGTAGTGGTAGTAGATGTACTGCACTAGAAATAGGTAACATTTGGAACTGTCCATGATTCATTTTTAATGTTGCTACACAGTCAAGCTCCATCGTGCCTGACCATGAGACCATGAGTTTAACTGAAATTTTTGTATCGTCCATAACTGGAAGCCTTGAATGACCCTGTTTTAATACGGATTCAACTTTCAGAAGGTAACGTTTGTTGACCATAGATTAAAGATCACAAAATACTGTCTTAAACAAGAGTAAAACACCAGTATCGTCTGGATTCCAATTCTCTGGTTCAGTCCTCATTTCGACTTGAGACCTCTTGCTAATTGAAAACCCTTGTTCACCTCTGTTGTCTGTTCATCCTCCCAGACTCGCCATTACCTTCTCAGTGACACCTATCATTTTAAAGTCATTAACTCCCCTGTATATGGCTGTAAAGTGCGATGTGGGCGTCTGGAGACGGATGACCAGTGTGGACCCGGGGGCCGCCTGGTGACACGTGGATTACCCTCCCATAATAGGCCCCTGTCAGAGCCTTTCCTGTCCCCCTGGCCTGCGCACATATGGGACTGTCCGCTGTGATTGATGCTCTCCGTGGGACTCTTCTTGATAAAAGTTTTTGGCAGTCCCTGGATGACTGCCACAGCTGTCGGGACAACTTCATGACATTTTGTGGTGGAATACATTGGAAAATAATGCACTGCAAATCAGTCAAAATGAGTTGGATTCAAAATATCTTTCCTTTTTACTTGTTAAATGTAGGATTTTTTGCCCAGAATAAACCAATTGATGTCCCTACTTTTTTGTGCAGTAAAAATGTGTGGGGTTACTTTTAGTTTCCATAGAAATACTGTATATTTACTGTCATTTCATCTAAATTATCAACTAAGATTCTGTGAAACTTGTCATTTCAGCTGACAAACAGGTAAAACAAATACATATTTATCGTCATCTATTTGTCACGACCTCAGGCGGTGCACAGAGGTTGTAGCAAGCCAACAATGCGCACTGTCCCTTTGTTACTTTTCTTTTTTATGGTTGTCCACTCGGCATCACACCACTTTACCTTCACACACCCGGACCCTTCGACCACACGAATACCCTGATCTCTGCCGATGTTCTCAGCCCATCCAGACGTCTACGGAACCGGTTGGTTAGTTTTATGTTGTCAATGAGTTTGGTGATTGAGTCATTGTTGCGGCTTCACCTGGACTTACACGAAATGGGACTTTTTTGCGGGTAAACGCTAAAGGCTGTAAGAAGAAAACAGTAATCCTTCAAATCTTGCCCGACTTGCATGAGCGTCAAATGCCTCTTCTTCTAATTTATATGTTCATGGTCTATCTTTTGTGTTTACTTTTTCCTTGAAATTGCACTGTGTAACTGTTTCTAGTTGGAGTTCTACCACCCACTTGTCCGTGGATATGTACTTACTTTACCTAAATCGTGTGGCATTGGATGAATCTATCTTTATTCAGACAGAAGCACTTTTAATGCTCAAACATAAAAAGAAAAAAAGATAAAAAGATAGCCATGGACATAACCTGTAACTGGTACTTGTGACGTCACCTGGAGTTACGTTTAATGCCATTCTGTGGAACATTCTAGACAAAGCAATAACATCTCCATAGAGAAAGGTGGACAGAATGTGCAATCCATTTAGTCTAGGTTAAGTCTGACGAAGTGTGAATAGTAAATACATCTGAATTTGCATTTTGTTTTTCTTTTAATTGAACCATTTTCCCCTCATTGTTCATCCTTAAATTAAATGTACTGTCAACAGCTTTCCACTGTTTGGCAAACCTATTAAAACTTTGTAAACCAGAGACGTAAATGTGGTGCGATGAATTTTAATAGGACCCATTCTTCCAGGGGAGACAGAAAGAGGTGTTTTGTAATGGGCAGAACTACACAGGGACGTTAACTTTTATAGCTCATCACCACTGTTATACCCAGAGGTGTGTTCGGAGGCGGCAGGCAGAAAGAAACACACATATTTGTTTCCCTATTGTCTTTCTTCTGTCTCCGTTCTACCTGTCGGATGCATTCGTCAAACAGCCAGCGTCGGACTCGGGGATTTCAAAGCTTTTGTTATTGACTGCTGTGTGTTCGGAATAATCGGGAGAAACAGCAACAGAAAAGCGAAGCGTTCGAACAGTTAAGTCCTTTAGACCTCGAAAACACACACATCTAATGCACAGTATGATCGCAATGAATCAAACGCATCACAGATTAAGAAAACGAGTCTGAGAACAACAGAATCTTAATTAGTCAAACGCGTATGAGTCACTCTAAATACAACTTTGAGTGTGCAAATGAGAAGGAAAAACAATTATTACATTGTTCAAAGTCAATTTAGCATATTATGTGTTATTTTTATGTTGATTCTGAGGGAATTTCGACTTAATCATCTTCATTCAGGCTTTTTTTTAAATGCCATGACAAACTTACTTCATATTCAGAACATAATCGTCATATAGCTGCAATTAAAAAAAAGCAAAGAGTTATTGTAGCACCCTCAAGGATTTAGCATGAGCACGAGGTAGAGAAAACAGCGTTGTCAAGACAAGAACCAACCCTGTTTCCTCCACCTCATGCTCATGCTACATCCTCGAGGGTGCGACAGTGAGAACTTGTGCGCTGACGTCCTCCACAGACTGATCGTCCAGGGCCTCAGTTTGTCCTCCTAAATACAGGACAAACTCTCACTTAAATGCATAGATGGGACAGACGGCTACACTCCACACAAACCATGTGTGATTTGCAGGATGAAATAAGGCTTATAAACTTGTGAACGTTTTATTGTTTAACATCTTTGGAATTATGAAGTAGTTATGTGCAATTCATTATTGTTTAAAGTGAGATTGTGTATCTTCTGAAGGGGCCTCTCGGGGTAAACATATCTGGAGATTTTACATTTACATCCAGACTTTTTTCCAGCTTCCACTATTGTTGTGGAGCTATTTCAATTTGTAAAAGTACAATATCATTAATTCTGCTTTTCTTTTCTATTATAGCTTTGAAGATTCAGCAAACTCTTTTCCATTGTCCACCTCTTCCAGAGATAAAGATCGTCCTTAACAAACGTGCTCGGAGCTGGAGAAATGACCATAGACTTCATGATAAGGATGTGGCTCTGTGTGTTAAAGGTTCTGGGGCTCGATGGGTCACATAGTTGGTCCGTAGTTAGTGGTCGACTGTTAATCACCACCATGACATGAGAACCGTCGAGTTGTTTGGCTGATTGTTCTAGAATCGATGTCAGGACACTTATTAGAGCGTATTTTTAGCTTTCCATATGACTTGACGCTGGGGTGTTCGCACTCCGGTTTTTCAGTCTGGCTTTATCATTTTCTTTGAGTTGACAAAGTTCGTGCCTTGATCACATCTCATCTGGCGAACTGAACCTCTCATGATGATGAAGGCGTTGGTGGTTAAATCATCAAAAGAAAAGCATCTGAATGTGGACTGCAAGAGAGTGCTTTGGTCATCCAGGAATGGGCATAACATGTGTAGCCTTGTGGTTGACTTTGTCTTTGGTTTGGATTAGATTGAGATGAAGGGAATGCATTTCTTTTGAGAAGGCCGTGTTTTTAACCATTTTGAGAGCCGTCAACTCCTTTCTCTCTTCTGATTCGACAGGATCTTGCTTTGCGGTCTTTCACCTTGAGTCTGGCACCGGTCTCGATCATTCGCGACCAGTCAGAGAAGTTGTGCATGCGATCCAGAAGTGACTTGTGTCTGTCTGCCCTCTCGACCCTGCCGCTGACACCCTTTTGTGTTCTTACTGTAGCACCCGCAAGGATTTAGCATGAGTACGAGGTAGAGAAAACAAGGTTCATTCTTGTCTTGGCAACGCTGTTTTCTCTACCTCATTCTAAATCCTTGAGGGTGCTACAGTGAGAACTCGTGAGCTGACATCCAGAACGGACTAATCGCTCATCTACGGCCACAGTTTGTCCCCCTCTTATTAAATGTTCTTATTTGTAGTTTGCTCGTTATATATAAGATCTTCCAAACGTGGCAGCAGAGTGCTAAAGGCTAAGTACGCACTTCATTGGAGCCGTATTTATTACCCGTTATTATCTATTCCGTCTATAATTTCACCAACAGATTAACAAATATGAAGGACAGACACTAACTTAAATGCATAGATAGTAGAGTTACAATTATGGTCTATGTAGTATATTTATGTATGGTTTATGTAGTATATCATGTGCATATAACTGATGAAAATAGAGTGTTTATTTTACCATTATTATTAGTATTATCTTGTCTTACGCTAGCTGCTTTTATTTTATTCTATTTTATTTAATCTTTATTTTTCCCCTCTATTCCTAGGAAATGACAGGTTTTGTCTATAGGAGTTTTTGTTTATAAGAGTTCTTCTATTAAGTTATCTGTCCTTTTCCTCTGTATCTACCTGTGTCTACAATGAAATGTGTGGACAATAAAGGAATATCTTATCTTATCTTATATTGACATTGTGATAACAGAAGAGGGTTGAGATTGGTTAAGGATTAGCTGTAATTCATTATATTTCAAACATATTAACATTTTTATGAATATCCTTCAGTTCTATTTCCAGAAACTGCATGGAAAACTTTGAACCAAAACATACTTTAATTTATAGACTAACCTTCTGTCCATAATGAGGTAAATGGGTTAGGGTTAGGTCCATCAAAATCCTCTGAAACTGACTTTAAAGATAATGGTCAACACGGACCTTATAATGCACTCCTATAATGAATGTCCATCCATCATAAGGCACTAGCAGCTGGTGATGGATGGGGAGGGTTAAGGTCAGCCGGGAGCAGAAGGTTCTCTGGACAATGGGCCGGACAATGGAGCGAGGAGCGCTGCCTTAAAAGCATTAGGCAGCTGTGAGGAAGCCCGTGGTCCATTATATTTTCTCAATCAGCTTCAAGGATGTTCCATTACGGGCCTATTCTAAAACGTGGCCACTGACGAAGCTAAAGTGAAGCTCTCAGAATGTGTGTAATTATATGCCTTTATGTATGGGGTCAATACATGTTTATAATGTGGTTTAATTGGCCTATGGGTCATCTAATGTTGGATTTCCCGCTCCACTGGGGGACAATTAGTCATTTTGTGTAACTCAAAAGCATTTTATATCTAGTTGGATGATGTTTTTCCTTTTCTTTTTATCTAAATATCAATCTATCATTACACTTAAAGGTGCAGTATGCAGCTTTCCGGGGGGTTTAGTCCACCACCTGCTTGTCCTCATGGAGACATTATTGCACAGTATGATATTACACGTCTCTTTCACCTTGTATTTGAAGTAATGGTACTTATTGCAAAAGAAATGTGATTATGTCATCTGGACAAAAGTTTGAACATGTTTCGTCACTCATCCAAGAAGCTTCTTCAGTTAATCTGACTGGGGTTTGGTAAATCGCTGCCTTAAATATCTATGTGGAGGAAGTGACTCACCATAACCCTGTCAGAATAAAATAATATAATTGCATGAGAGGCAAAACGTATTCTTGAAACATTTGTCCAGACGACAGAATCCTGACAACTGAGGGACACATCGTCCTGTTAGAATTAGAAGGTTCTATCCATTTATATATTTTTATCAACATTGAGTTATTTTCATACTTTTGTTCCTAGGTACTGTTGGGCAAGTAACTCTGAAATCATAATACATTATATATTACAAGTTACATTGCTAAAAACGTACGGTATGTAGCGTAATATTATAACAATATCACTGTCCCATTGTTACATTACTTGTACTACTTTTGAGTTACTTTTACTCGTTTACTTTTTGTCATAATAGTGTAAATAACATTGTATTTTCCAGTTATCACAGTTTTTTATAGATCCATGTTTCAGCTGATTAAGACCATTGGACTTTGGACTAAGTGGGACTTTTTTTTCGTGATTTAGTTTCTTTTGATGTTTAGTTGAAGTCTATTTGTATTCTTATTTTGCGTTTCGCTTTTTGGTCGTGTTGTGTTCTGTGATGTTTTATGTTTATTCTTATTTTTACATTGAAAAAACTAAAAGAGCTGGTTTTATTGGACTCTTTCAAATGACTTTTATATGAACTTGAAACAAATGTAAATGGGACATGTAGTGTTTTATTATTGCACGTTGTGTTTTTGTGCTGCTGTCTCTGGACCAGCACGATCGGGGCGGCAGTAGCTCAGTGGTAGAGTGCTCGTCTTCTGATCCAAAGGTCGGCGGTTCGACTCCCCCCGCTCAGTCAGAGCGGTCAGATTCACTGGCCCGCAGGTTGGCGGTACGATTGCAGCTGCCTCATGTGAATACTGCCGTTGTGTCCTTGGGCAAGACACTTAACCCAACTCGCCCCCCAGTGTCTGCGAACATCTGGGGTGTGAATGTGTGTGTGAATGGGTGACTGATTCCTTGATGTAAAGCGCTTTGAGTACCTTGATGGTAGAAAAGCGCTGTATAAATGTGACCATTTATCTTGCAAAAGAACGTTTTGATCTCATTGAGTTTGTCCTGGTTAAATAAAGGTTAAGAAAAATGACTATCAAATTGTGAGAGACCCTGAAATTCCACTACTTCCTTGTAATTTCTCTGGCACAAATCTCTTAAAAAATGCACAATCCCCAAGCTCTCATAATGTCCTTAGCCACTTGAATATTGATATTACAAGTCAGCAATGTCTTTATGACTTTGGTTGTTTGGTCAAGTGCGTATCACATCACATTTCTCTTCTCACTGAATAAACACAAAAAGCACCAACTGTATGATTCTGAATCTTACACCTCATGCGTTACACCACAGGTTTTCTTCAAGCAAAAAATGATTTCCAAACAGAAGTTATAACACACTGCTCCCGTTTCCATTGGGATTAAGTCCGTAAAGGTCACTCGTTTCATCCGCAGCCCAGGCAGTGTGTTTTTTATGCCACATTTGCTGCTGCATGTTGGAAATTGCCCTTTGCTCGTGCCCTCCCATATGATCAAGGTTTCAAGATTGACATTTGACAACGCGTGTCTTCGAAAAGACTACCGTACTTTTCGGACTTTAAGCCGCTACTTTTTTCCCAGGCTTTGAACCCTGCGGCCCATACTACAGTGCGATTCATTTATAGATTTCTACTGGCTAATGGCCACGGGGGGGACTCTAGCAGGAAGCGCAAGCATTTGACACACTGTAGAAGACGTCAGTGGACAGTGGTCAAGCTTCAAAACGATGTGTGTTTTATTACAATCAGACTCATATTCAAGGAGAAATTAGCCTAATGAGGAAGTGAATCTAGACGCGGCTGAACGCAAAGACACACATGGAGCGCGGACATGGGATATACGGCTGTATATTCATGTCTTGGCCAGTCCTGACTCCTGCATCACTACCATGGGCCATATTTCTGTGTAAATATCTCATGTTACAACATAACACTCACTCGCTAAGCACGAGCTCAGGAGCAAATGAACCAGATGTGAAGACACAGATACAGGTAAATCAGCTCACACAGAGTCATCAAGGACAGAGGGGACAGCTCAGATGTGTTTTCTGTTTGATAAGTTTCAAAGCGCTGTGTGTTTTACTACAATCCAACTCATATTCACTGGGAAATTTGTCTAATTACACCCGTACTGCAAGACTCCCGGTACAAAAGACATCCGGCGTGTGTAAATATCTCATGCACATACATGGGGAAATAGACGTAGAGACGTAATTTGACGGTAGAAATGCTCAGAACGAGTCGATTTATGGACTTGAACACGGCACAGAAGATCTCGGAGCTCTTTGACGTGAATAAATCTGGGAAATTTGAAACCAAATGTTTTCTGGAGCTTAGAGTGAAGAGGACTTACAATAAAGAATTTGTCAAACAAGCATGAATGAAGTTAAATACAACTCCGGGTATATTTTTGATGAGAGAACAGCGTCAAGTTTGCATTACATGTTTAATTTAAGTGCAATATGACTACAACCATCCTCAACCTCACATGTTGTACTGTACATTGGTCTGGTCTTTTTTCTTCTAACTCATATATTCATCTCAGTTTTTAACAATCTGATCAGTTTGTTATACATCAAAATTGCCAAACGCTATCCACTGTTGCTATGAAACAATTATTTTGTTTATGATACAGCTTTTCCAGCTCTGGGCATTGCAATCTTCAAAACACTTAACAATTAATCTTTTTTCCCATGCCACACGCACAAAATGAAGAGAAGAATGAAGCTAGTGTGCCTTACTAAGTGTCTCTTAATGACACCGCCATCTCCTGAGGTCGTGTGTTTCCTCTGCTGAACCTCACAGTAAATGTATGCAGCCTGCTGGGCACACTGCAGAATGTCTCTCCAACATGAATTAAAGCCAAAGTTAGCCCGGAGCCCTGTTTAACGGTGCCCGCTCTGGTTGAATCCTAATGACTTTAAATGATGGACAAATATGCAGAGTGAATAATGAGTGTGCTTCCTGTGCTAAATAGTTATATTTAAATACACTTATGGGCTTTTAAGACTCCTGCGTCCTAAGAAATCTGTTTTAAAAATGTTATTGACTTGTCCAGGTTTTTTAAAAGTGCACTGGGTCACTTTTTTTGGTCTGTCCTGTACTTTCCAAAGACATGTTAGTACTTTGTCTAGAACGTTCTACAGCAGTGGTTCCCCAACCTTTTTCAATCATGTTTCTGTTCTTTGTTCGATATTTTGTTATTGGCATGAATGGAGCTCTCAGAAGTCCTTGTAAAATCTAACTTGTAGTTGTATATATATTTCCAAACATGGATAGAGTAACAGTATGTTGCCTGTGATCTCCAGTGTCTTGACATGTTGAAGCATCGATGTCAGATATAAAAAAAAATGAACGTTATGTCAAAAATATTCCTGTTTTCCTGACTTTCCTCTGCACCATGTATTTTCTTTTGCATTATTGCATGTTGATATAGGAGCGGAGATTGAACCACGGACCTTTAGATCAGTGGTCAAGCATGCTACAAAAGAACTGGTGACACCCAAAGAGTGTGCATAGCAGCCTACGTTAGATCTGGTGTGTTATTCACTGGCCTCGATCGCTAAAGTCGAGATGATCTTACTTTGCTAAAGAGTCATGCATTAGACCTCACCGTTGGACTACTAACTAAATACCATTAATAGGTATCAATTTTGAGTAATGGGCCTGTCCTCTGTTGCGCTTCTTCATACGGCCTGGTAATGCAGTTTCCATCACCCCCGGTTCTGTGTGTTTGGGGCCATAAATCAGGTTTAAATCCGGTATTCCTGATTATGCCAAGGTAATGAAAATCAGTAGGAAGTTTGTATCCAGAGTAATGATAGTGACCTTTAAAGAAGAGAGTAATAAATGCAAACATGTGCTACATACGACCCTGAGTTTGAGGTAATGTGGCCTATTGCACATTCTCAATACATCATGCGCCTTTATTCTGAACGCTTTGATTAGTTCCCTACTGTTTTATTGGAAGAGGAAAGTGATTTCCTTACGGCAAAATACATATTAAACCTATTTTATTCTTCTTCCTCACTTTAAACATTTTTGGAGATAAAAACTCTGGGAATTCAAAATGATAATGGCAAAAACCTACTCATCAAGATCAATTTAGGATCCGAGCAACGTTTTGTCAAATGTCTGGCTTTTCGTCACCTTGTTCCGCCCCCTTTAACTTCTGACTGTTACTGACCCGCACATCTGCTGTTGGCATCTGCGATAAGCGGAATCCCATTCATTTGTATAGGGCACTAGAGAAAAGTCTTGACAAACAACATATTATGACAAACAACTTTGAAGTCTGTATGGAACTTATTTGCTGTGAAGACTGGAAACCCAAAGCAAAGTCACATCTTGAACGAGAGGTATTAATTACCGGCGGCACCCGGAGCGACTTCTGGAACAGGAGCAGATTGTTAACGTCTCTGTATTCGTGCTAGGCTAGCGATGCATTTGGGCTTGGAAAAGTGTGTTAATGGCAAGTTATGGTTAAAATTGGGTCCTGAGATCTTCTACTATTTGACCAATATATCACAAAATATCAGGCACTGCTTGTTATCAACTCCAGCTCGTCTTTGGTCGTACGATGGTTCTAAGTTGAATTGTTTTCCCTGCCAATCAAACTTTTTGATGAATGGTTGTGTTCTAGCTTTCGTTGGAATGTCCCACAATATAGCCTTTAAACTTTTGTATCATGTATTAAATAATTGCAAGTGTCAACAAACACTAGATTGGACAGACTTTTGATGAGTTTATGTCTTATGAATATCATTCAAAACATGATTATCCTCTTCACTTGCCTCAACGAGAGTTATACCTTATTTAAAAATCTTGATTGGCTCCCTGTTTTGTGTATGTATTGTTATCAATCTGTTTAAAAGCACTGTACATAAATGTTACTTACCAGTCAAAGGAAAAAACATCTTCAAGCAGTAGTTACATAGTGCACATTTAAGACTTTGTATTCAAATAGGAAAAGTCACCAACAAGGGACGACTGTGGCACAGTGGGTTCAGCGCTTGCACACTCTTGGTTCCCAAGAGTGGCTGGTCAAACTTTGTCTGGGCGCCCTCTGCTGTTGTACTCTGGGGCAAGACGTTTAAGCCGCATTGTTTTGTCTGTGGTCGAACTGAAGGATTACTTTTAACGAATGCTTACATTTTCAAACGTAGCATACCTCATATAAGCCCGGTTCCATGTTACAGAATATTATAATCCCCGTATGTCCTTGTTTCACTTGTCTCAGGACTTGCCGAGGGGAGAGAATACATCATTGCAATCCTGTGTTGTTTTATTCAGCTCTCCCTCACCTCTGCCTGACCTGTCTCCACACTGTTCATACAGCTGTACGCCATCGGCGTACACACAGAATACCTGAAGCCCGTGGCCCTTTCCCCGTCTAATGCAGCCTATGGAACAGTAGCAGTGGTGTAATGGCTTCCACATGCACAGCGTTTGACATGGGCCTCTCTGCTGTCAGCTCTAGTCTGAGGGGCACAGGACCACCAAGGATAAAACACATTTGCATTGAAAACTTGTGTCAGCAAATCAATGACTACAGCGATTCACTGGTAATACATCAATTTCATTTTACTGTGACTTCCCAAATGTTTAGTTAACAAAGCTGCATTAACCATCAAAGCTATAATTTATGTTTTACAGTAGCATTCTTCGATACTTGTTTCAGCTGTTGGACCACTTCATAGTCGCATTTGGTAACATGGATGCTGTATCATGCGCAGAGCTTACTCTTGGCCACAAGGTTGATCACTGCATTTCAGTTCCAGTGGGATGAGATGCAGAGTGACAGTGTGGTTGCTTTGCGTCCTTGATATGTGTTGTATGCGTTGGAGGGCGGATTGGTGTGTACTGGGCTTACACATCCACAAGTGTCTTAACCTACAGACGCCAGATCAGTCTGTGGAGCTCCTGTTAAAGGCAAAACATTCAGTTGAATAATTAAAGTTGGGCGAAGCATCTCAACAGTAGAGCGAGCAGATTTATACTTTTGCCAAGTGAAAAGTACATCTTTCCCATCCACTATTCCACAAAGTGCTTCCCTCTGCGTGTATTTCAAAACACAAAGAATAGAAGATAGCACTGTCAACTTTTTTCTACAATGAAAACGTCTTACTGGCATCATCCATTTGACAGAATCAAGAGGGTTCGGGACAACAAAATCTAGTTACGAAAATCTATTCCATTATCAAATCACTATGTTAGAGCATAGTTAGTGCATCCATAGTTGGTTTAGTTTCCCCCAGCTCCAGCCTCTCTCTGCTACTCTCTCCTTCTCTTCATACACATATTCCTGTTACCTCGTCAGAACCACAGCCTGTAATTTCCAGCTCCATGAGAGCCCTGGCTCTCTGCTGTGAATCACCACTAAGAGCTGAGAGGAAGTCCAGCACTTACTTCAATGGCCTGGCCTTAGCCTTTCCATATACAGACTGTACACTGTGATTACTGAGTGGCAGAAAATAATACCTTTACATTTAATGCTTAATCACACTTAATGATAAATGCCTCAAAGTACATATCGGTCTTTCAGTTAGCAAAGATTTCAGTTAGTGTAAAATAAGTTTTTAATTGATATAGGTAGATCAAGGCCCTCTATGATGTCATACCTGTTGTTTGTGGCCATCCTGTTGTCTGTGGCCATACCTGTTGTTTGTGGCCATCCTGTTGTCTGTGGCCATACCTGTTGTCTGTGGCCATACCTGTTGTTTGTGGCCATACCTGTTGTCTGTGGCCATACCTGTTGTCTGTGGCCATACCTGTTGTCTGTGGCCATACCTGTTGTCTGTGGCCATACCTGTTGTTTGTGGCCATACCTGTTGTCTGTGGCCATACCTGTTGTTTGTGGCCATACCTGTTGTTTGTGGCCATACTGTTGTCTGTGGCCATACCTGTTGTTTGTGGCCATACCTGTTGTCTGTGGCCATACCTGTTGTCTGTGGCCATACCTGTTGTTTGTGGCCATACCTGTTGTCTGTGGCCATACCTGTTGTCTGTGGCCATACCTGTTGTCTGTGGCCATACCTGTTGTTTGTGGCCATACCTGTTGTTTGTGGCCATACTGTTGTCTGTGGGCATACCTGTTGTTTGTGGCCATACCTGTTGTCTGTGGCCATACCTGTTGTTTGTGGCCATACCTGTTGTTTGTGGCCATACTGTTGTTTGTGGCCATACCTGTTGTTTGTGGCCATACTGTTGTCTGTGGCCATACCTGTTGTTTGTGGCCATACCTGTTGTCTGTGGCCATACCTGTTGTTTGTGGCCATACCTGTTGTTTGTGGCCATACTGTTGTCTGTGGCCATACCTGTTGTCTGTGGCCATACCTGTTGTTTGTGGCCATACCTGTTGTTTGTGGCCATACCTGTTGTCTGTGGCCATACCTGTTGTCTGTGGCCATACCTGTTGTCTGTGGCCATACCTGTTGTCTGTGGCCATACCTGTTGTTTGTGGCCATACTGTTGTCTGTGGCCATACCTGTTGTTTGTGGCCATACCTGTTGTTTGTGGCCATACCTGTTGTCTGTGGCCATACCTGTTGTCTGTGGCCATACCTGTTGTCTGTGGCCATACCTGTTGTCTGTGGCCATACCTGTTGTCTGTGGCCATACCTGTTGTCTGTGGGCATACCTGTTGTCTGTGGCCATACCTGTTGTCTGTGGCCATACCTGTTGTTTGTGGCCATACCCGCTGGCCAATGCCTGATCTCGTCAGTATCAGAAGCTAAGCAGGACAGAATGGGACCCGCCATTCCTGCACCGCTGGATTCCACGGGGTGCTAGCTGTCAATCAAACAAACCTGTTGTTAACGCGAGCTGAAACAGATGTTGAGAAAAGGCAACACCTGATATAGTGAAATTGGTCCTCTGTATTCGACCCAGCCTTCAACCACTGTCTTTGGGCAACCAGTCTTGGGCAGTGGGTGATCCCAGACCATCTCTGAATTTTGAGTCAGGATCTTGGTCAGAACTTAGCTAAGAGTACCTGAAGACTGGACTCTCAATGGGGAAAAGTGGGAAAAAATTGAAAATATTTTTAAAATGTTGAGGAAAGTAACAACAGCTCAATGCTTCCCTCTACATCCATTCTGATTAAACCCACATGCCCCTACAACTCTTCTCTCCTGTGCTGTGGCCTCTTCAAAGCATACTGGACACCTAATTATAGTGGACATAAGCTCAAACACAAGCCGAGACAGGCCAGGAAAATACAAGCCATCCCTCAGGAGCGCCATAACAACCGACCGACCAACAGCGGCAGCAAAGAATATTAACTGCTACATGAACGCTCTCTGATACATAATGGATAAGGCTGATAGAATACTTGAGTGAATGAAATAATAATAATACATAGATTTTTAGATATGTTTTTGTGCACTTCAGCAGTATTGATTGCCTGGGGCCGATTGAAAGCGCATACCAATCTGCACCTAAATCCTATCACCACCAAACACTCACACATCCCATGTTTAATTAGGCAAAATGGGTGAAGTGTTTTGCCCAAGGACACAATGACAGTTCAGGGATTATATTGAACCACTAAAGTCTTGAGCACTTCAAAATTTCTTGCCTGATTTCAAGCCTGATTTACCTCTCCACGAGTTCGGGCAGCAAGAGTTTTGGTGGAACTCCTCATGTCTGTGGGACTATTTTTTGGGGTCAAATTGTGAGGTTCCAGCAACTTTACCTCGGCCAATCAGAGCAGCCGGACAGATCAAGAAATAGCCTGAACAAAAGCAACACAGAGTTTGTGAAAACGTTTTAATTTCTCATCAGCGCTACAGTGACTGTAACAGGTGTCTTATGTCCAGTGAATACAGCGCTCTCCTGTGGCCTTTTTTTAATCCTCACACCTTTCTTTTACGGGCTCTAAATGTAAAGGCAGCTCACGTTCGCCCACATCCTTGTGTATTTGTTTTCATTTCAGCTCGTTCATCACTTGCGCTCTCCTCCGCTAATAACAAATCTTTCCCAAAGCTATGTGGTGCTTCAAGCAAGCGAGAGACAAATCATCGCCTGTGGTCTACAAAGTTTGATCGTTTAGCCATACACCCATGAACCATCTTATCCCCTGTAAGACTATTTGAAAGGCAAGGTAAATGCAAGACACACTTCCTCCTCTGCATTTGACCCATCTTTCAACCTGTCATGAGCGGTGGTGCCACAGTGAGCGAGGATTGTTACCTGCACTGAATGTTTTGGGCTGATGTGCTGCCCGGGAGTCGAACCTAGAATCTTCTGCTGTTTTTCACAACTACTGTATTTTATGTTGTTGGAACATGAGTGGTTCATTAAAAGATAGTCATGAAGCAGCCTCTCCACTATGTCTTTCCCGTGTAACTGCACAGCACAGATCTGATGAAGAGCGTTTGAGCTGAAGTAGGTCATGTTCAATGGCTTTTTCTTCTGAGGATTCTTCTGCTGCTAAAGAGGTCATGTTCTCTATAAGATGCATGTAAATACAAACGCTAATGATTTCAAAGTTACAATCCTATTTATACTGTACTCAAGCACGAGTAGCATTACATAAATAACATTACTTAATTTGCTGTAAACATTAAGAATAAAAAGCATGTAGCGAAAGTACTTCTTATTGAGAAACAGTTTGGACATAAAATGCTGAAATATGAGAAGCGCAAAGGTTCGAATCCTCTAATGATAGTCACATAAAGTTAGTAATTTCTCACAGTGGGTAGCCAAAACTTTTAGTCAATTAGGAGTATTGTTATTTCAATCTAAATATTCCTCAAGGATGAGTAAATATGAGGAGCAGGTCTAAGGTTCATGGTCAAAAGCAGGAGGATGAGCGTTTGACCCAGACATATGGAGAACATGGAAACTCCGCACAGAAAGGCCCCACATTAGGCTTTAGACCTTTGTCTCCCAGACCGGTTCATTTAGGAGGTTCATTCAGTTTTCTTCATAAAAACAATCTAAATGTATTTATGTATTTCTGTAAGTCATGGCTAAAACTAGAAAACTAAAACTAACTGCTTCTGGTTCATGGTTAGCTTTTTCTGCATGTATTTCACTTATTTGCTCCACTACGCTGTGTTGTCACATATCTTTATGTAATGCATTGGTTTTGATTAATCTTAGCTGCATTATGCATTGAAAATACTGTATAAGGTTTTCAGTCTTGACGGGGGTGATGTGTTGATAAACAGGAAACAGTTGTTGCTAACGAGTGCTAGCTTTCTTTAGCTAAACATGTGGACTAAATATAAGTTACAATCACTGTAAATACATCTTGTTTTCAGGTGAAGTTTTGTCCTGTCAATCATCTCACTGGGGTGTGCAGTGTAGCCCCTCTGACACTTTCGATGACTTAAGTCCCTAAAGATATTTAGTAAAAGGAACAACCTACAATGTTTGCACAGAAGGCTCTCATTGGTATTTTTCCTGATTATTTATGCTGAATATCAGATCAAGTATTCACCGACTGAGATCTCTGGACAGTTTTATATTACACCATGTCAACTCTGAATCAGGGAAAAGGCCTTCAGCAACTTTGCTCCCTGTGGAACAAAACAGACTATTTCATTAGATGATCTCATGCCGTTTAATGCATTCAAAGCACATGTTAAAGACGACCTACAATGCCCCTGCCATTGCTTTACATGATTGTATTGATTTTTTAGCAAGATATTTGTTTGATGTGTTTTGTATTCAACACAATACTCGTGAAAGTTTTCTCTCGTTGAGTTTTTTCCCTGTATAATTGAATAAAATGAAGTAAATTGACTGTAAAAATAGACCGTAACACTTCTTGGAATGTCGCAGAGAAAGAGCTAAAAAGTCCCAAACATGTGGTCCCAGTTCCTAGTTCCAACTGTGTTTAAAACTCTTCTAAAAGGGAGCTGGTACTAAAAAAGAAAAGTACTACAACTGCAAAACGTTCCACATGTGAAAACGCCTCTAAATACCATCAAACTATGGCTTCTTTTTCAGACTCTTCCACTTCCAAACGCTGACTGATACAACTTTGACGTAGCTTTGTATAAAACGTGAACGTGAACTGATGCTGTGGACGTTACTTTAGAACACACGTGCAGTGAATTGGCGCGTATCGTCAGACCAGAGTTAAATGTTGATACAAACGGTGGGTTTTCGTACGTTGAACGGGGGTTTTGCAGGCTCGCAGTGGGATCGCACCCCAGGGACCCCAAGATACTGTTAAAAGCATAAACTTGTGGATATGAAAAAGATGAAAGTCTCTAATGCAAGTCTTGTCTTGTCAGTAAGACTCTTTTTAACGTGTAGTTGACTTAAATGGCTTTTACATTAACCTTTAAACACTCATTTAAGTTTAAAGCACTTCTAACACACTTTTGTTTTATTTATTTATTTAATTTATACCGTACCGTCGGCGATAACAGTTTTGTTCTGACAAAAACTTTAGCCAATAAGAATAGAGCCCACTCAGAGTAGGGAGGAAATACATGTTTAATCAGATTTTTAGACAAACTGACCTCGGCTAACAATGTCCAGAGCGACAGTGGTTTGTTACACTCATAAAATATGCATTGAGTTTGAACATTTCTGGTGTGACAGATGAGGTCTCACCAACTCCATCGAACACTCTTCTTTTCATTCATTTTGAGGACTTTTTCCCATTCAAAAGATATATTTGGTTTTACATTGTTAACCACTGGAGAAACAGTCCTATTTTCTCATCATTCAGAAGGATAGAAGTTTTATTATTTGAATTTAAATGATTGAGGCTGCCCATGCTGTCGGCACCACATTATTCAGCTGATTTAATCGTGCAGTGAGATAGACCGTGAAAGATGAATTAGATTCCACCCACACAATTCAAATTAAGTTTCCTTCAGGTATATTTTTTATAACAGATAATACGTTGCAAATTACGAACGTATAACGCTATCAACGCAACAATTAAGCTTCTTTAATTCAATTTAGCGCTTGCCTGAAGTTAATTTGAAAGTTAAACAATTTAGATCAACAACAATTCAGCGCAGCCACACAGCGTTCGCACGTAAATTCGGACGATTTCGAGCCGAGAGGAGGCAAATCGGCGACCTGTTTGTTTCCCCGTGTCGGTGGATGTGCGATGAAGAGTGAAGACGATAATAGCTGGAGGACGTGAGCGCTCTGGGTGTGTGCAGAGTTCTGGAGTCCACGGGGGGAGATCTTCTGTTCAAATGTGTCTGCTGCCGCTCAATCGCTCAGACAGTCAGGAAACAGGAACAAGCAGAGGACAGATATGACTTTGGGTGATTGATTTGTGAAGCGCTGAGTGCTGTTGAACCCAATTGTTTAGTGATCACTGTCGCAGCATTGTTAGTTCAAGTGCCTCTGACAGGTCGGACGACTCATTGAACTAAAATGCAGTTCAGTAGCAAGGACCACAACCCCATGTTTGATGCACACACATTTATTGACAAAAGAAAAAGAAGAATAAGTAGATAGAAGCAATGGATGCCGTTTTGGGGCTTCTGTAGATGAGGGCCGTAGGCTCCCGGGCCTTTGAACCCCCGTCTGGAAGATAAGTAGAAGATTTAGAAGGGGTGGGAGGGAGGGGCATGAAATAACGAACGCTGGTGTAATTGATTGGCCTGTTTAAATACTGTAACCGCCGGAAGGGACGTGGAAGGGGGTGTGGTCCTGCTCCCGAACTTAAGATAACAAACTTATCTCCATTTAAGTTTTATATATTTAAAATTGTGCTAAAAGTTATCCCAGAATTGCTTAATTTTTAGGTTTGTAATTTCACTTCCTCTTTGTAATTTATGACATCACGGAAAGAAATTATCCAGCAAACACTGGGGAAAAAAACTCATCTAAAGTAACTGTCATTTGTAACTTTTTGACAAATGAAAATATATGTTGATTTTATGTTGTTGAATTAATCTTTAGAATGTCAATGTTTGTGTAAATTATGCATGAACTTTGCTTAGAACTTAGTGTCTTGAAGTCACTTCCTGTAGTTTTCTGCTGATTTTTCAACAGACACATTTTTCTCCACAAATCGATTGGTGCAAAACTATAATTTATATGTACAACAGGTAAAAAATATACCAAATAAAGTCAAAATTTGAAAATCGTAAAAACCTGTCATAGACACTTTACGGTACGGCTGCGTTCCAGTTGTCACACTTGCGACATTCCATGAAAACTTCTGTACCTGAAGTTTAGACAATCCAACATGCGCCCTACATTTGGATAAAGTTTTATAATAATAGATCTGATAAAAATATTTGTACTTATATTTTCCATTTAGTTGCTCTCTTCTGTCCACTGTTTCTGAGTAAAACAGTTCTTAAGCTAATGATGCTAACGTCTACTCAGAACCAACTGACAACAAAAGACAAAATTCTCAAATGATGTTAAGCTGTGTAATAACAATGTCCAGGTTGTGGCAGAAGATAGTAATTAGATCCATATTTTGGCTGATACTCTGAGAATACGTCTCTCCGAGGTCCGATTCACGACGTCCGAGGATACACAGCATCTTGGTTCTGGTCGCTCCATTGAAAATCTCCATAAACTGCTCAAATATCAGAACAGTCCTAATCTTTAATGTCAGCCGTGGTTCTGATATTCATACAAAAACAGATGCATCTTCAAAGGCAAATGTGGCTATGTTGTAGCGAGGTATGTAGAAAATGCTAATAAATGATTAGCATTGGTGATTAGCATACAGGTCAAGCATAAGGGACACAAAGAAATCTTTAAACACAGTAATATGGTTTTAAGAGTCTGAAACTTCCCTGTGCGTGGTACTAGCGCTGTTCTAAGTATTAATTACGTTTTTAGTGCTTACTTTGAAGAAGGTCTTTGCCAGTTAAAGTTGTGAAAAAGCCGTTTAAAAGCCTCAATATTTGCACGGACTGTGAGAGATGTTAGTTGGCACGAAACGACACCTTTCAGGCAACATTTGTGAACCAATTTTGCTTTTAGAAATAGTAAAATTGTAGTTTTTCCACATTTGTCTGATGTTTAAACCATCACATTTAATTTAATCCGTTGGCTTAACACACACTTTTGCCAACGTCGTCCACCTCTACTTCCCACTGCCCTATTTTCAAAAAAACATTTTCCCAATCACTGCAAGATGTTGCCTAAAAGTAAAGAAATTACACCTGAATAACCCTCATTGTATTTTGCATGAATACTCCGAGGTTGTCCAGGGATACTGTGTTACGTAATCCCCCCCAATCATCAAGTGTGCTTTTGCTAAACCCTCCCGACTCCGGCCTCTGTAACAGGAATCTCCCAATCTCCTCCGCTCTTTCACCATCTCCCGTTTGGTTATTACAGAAAGCTACTGTAAACCGGCCCGTCGCTCATGGCTTTTCTACACCTCCGTTCGACAACACTGGCCTCATTGTGCAGCAGGCCCAAGACGGGGACAGAGGAGACAGGAAACTAGCGGTCCCCCCGTCCAGCGCGAAGACCACGTAAAGGCTGCGGGGTCGGGCTGGTGGAGCAGTGGAGCGTACGATGAGATTACAGAAGAGAAAGTACCTGTCAGTCTCACTACAGGAGGCAAAGTGATGGACAATTCTGCCAGGATATAGAGCAGGAAGTGTGTAGAATGACTTTGTAACCAGGGTATGACGGACATAATATAGTCAATAACATAATGGAATAAGGTACTCTGAATAATGCAAACATAAAACAATGTGCCTTAATATATGTCTCATTTAAGGGACACATTTGATGCAAAATTTACTTTTTTTGAGCTTTTAATCCTGTTCTAACAGTGTTTCCTCATCACAAACATACCTGGAGTGGTGTTCAGCTTCACTCACGTTTGTCTGATGACTCGAGGTAAGAAAGTCCTCTCTCTCCAACTCGAACTGTTGATTTAAGTTTCATTGTTTGATTTTTTGACCTTCTGTAGGTTAAATCAACAATTGCGAGAAGCCTTTCCAGTCAATTGCTGTTGATTTTTAGTTCTACAAAAAAATTACATTTAATTGAAGGTCTAATGGAGGTTTTAAAAAGCAGAAAGAATCATATTTTCACGAAATGACTGATGAAAAGTTTTTTTGGGGGGGAAAATAGGGTTCTTCATTTGCAAATCAGCAAAATCTGAGCGACTGCAACTGAAATTGTGATTAAGTTAGTACTTACAGCCAGGTGGCATTTATCATTTTCTTGTTAATTACCGTAGTTCCACATTAAGGGAGACGTTGCTTTGAAGTTTGAGGAGAGAAAAGCTGCTGTATCGGAGGCCGAGAAAGCGCTGTTCTGCTGCTTCTCTGTCTCCATAAAGTCACTAATAACCTGTTTAAAACCATGGCCTTTCCTCCTGCTTTCACACGGCCTCGCTCTATATTCCTCATTATGTCAGGTTTCTGCAGATAAAACTGCCATTTGAAAAGGCCAAAACGTTGTGTTAAAAGTTTTTAAGAGCTGCACATAAAAGTCTCCTCATGTTCTGGTTTGCATTGGCCCCTAAGGATCAAATACATACTGTACATATTTAACTGTGCACTGTGTAACTTTCCTGATCTTTGCTTGTAATGATAGAATTAAACTTGTCCATGTATCCGTATGTCAGTCAAAATGATGCAATCAATCCAAACTGAAGTTGAAGTGTAAAAG
This sequence comes from Eucyclogobius newberryi, assembly GCF_026437365.1. NCBI lineage: Eukaryota > Metazoa > Chordata > Actinopteri > Gobiiformes > Gobiidae > Eucyclogobius > Eucyclogobius newberryi. Next base: position 31,899,384 of record NW_027316278.1, on the reverse strand, counting down.
TAAATATTTGTTTCCATGAGAAATTGTTCAAAGCTTTCCCTTTCAGTGTTTGTGATAAAGGAGCAGTCAGTCCTAAATTACACATCTGCATTACACTTTTAAAACTTTCAAACAGATTTAGATCTTTTTCTGAGACCTGAGCAGAACGTGGTCCTTCAGGTAAAACCATTAGTCTGCGTGACAGAGTCTATAAAACAAAGAGGATTACAGAGCGTGGTCTGTCAGCTCGGTGAGTTATACATGTGTGATGACACGTTACAAGTAGAAGCATGACATCATCTTTTACTACGATGATGCAATCTTTAGGGTTTAATGGGAATTCCACAGTTCCAACCACAAAGTGCACATTAAACTAAATACAGCAAATGATTACAAGATATGTCGTCTGTAGTGTGCAGACGTTTGAGGCAAATTAGGCGGAAAATAAACGTTTTTATTCTAATCATTCTGAAAATGAGTGAAATATTTACAGAGATCCCGTGTATATCATGTGGCAGCCTGTTCTCACTAGTGCAAATATGTGACTTCCAAGCACCAAGACCAGAACCATTATAATAGTGACTTCTGCACACTAGTCTTTTGTCTTTAGATCCCTTTGTCATTAAAGGTAAAGCATTGTGCAGGTTTTATTACCAATGTAATCAATAATTGATTACATTGGTAATCAATCAATCAAAAAAAAAGCCAATTATTGGCATTGTTTTTTTTCATGTCATGTAAAATAACAGAAAACTTGTGCAAGTAATTCAGTGACGGCCATGAAAGTGTATGCACAGAACACATTGAAACAGAGCGTTTTTCGGCCTTCAGAAAGACATGAATTCATACAAAATCGTTGTTGTCGTCATGTTTTTCAGATATTGGATAGGCTTATTTGTATTTCGGTTCCATGCGCGGGACAAGACGTGCGGCGACAGTCCGGCCACTTTGCATCCTTCATAGGTGCAAACTTTACTTCTAATTCATTCAGGAGAGGTTCTTCCCCACGTGTCCTCATAAGATTTAGTAGCAGGTTTCGATCCGAGTCAGGGAGCGCGAACATCTGCATTTCATCTGAATAAACCACACCATTGTCTCCCTCGCAGTCAGACCTGATCTCACCGGGGCTAAGTTCAGGTTAGAGAGAGTTTAATGACTTTCTGCCAAGTGACTGTGCGTCTGGGTCCGGGGGCAAGCCGGCTAAATCGCGTTAGCATACGGCCCGACCTGTCACAGCAATTAAACAGCCTGAGAGCATAATGACCTCATCAGTGCGCGAGTGCCAAGGTGAAAGAGAGCGGAGACGTATGGGAGCCCACCAAAGACAAGTCCCGGTTTGGCCTGAAGAGCTGATGACGTACTGCTATTAATCAAATACTTCCAGTGTTGAAAAATAGACTATGACGATATCAGCGGAGTCTGACTGCTCGTACTTAACCGTGATTGGTTTAAACCGCCTGTCACTCTTTCAGACAGAGTGTGGAAAAGTAGACAGTTTGTGTTTGAGGACGGACAGGCTTAAAACAACTGTCAAGGGCAGTTATAACCCATGTAACTTCAGTCAAAAATCAATCAATCCTGGAGGATTCGGGATCAGTGAGTGCTCCAGACCCACAAAAAATATAATAAATAGTAATAATAAGCCAAAAACTCCCAACAACGGGCCTTTTATAGTTCTTAAAGTATTTATTTTCCTAATGATTACATCGTTTGGTGGTCCCTGTGGTATATATTTATAATAGTTTTACATCAGTCAAGTGGAAGTTTGTAAAGGATATCTGAAAAATAAATGTTTACAGGAAGTAGACTGATTCTAAAACAAAATAATAAATCCTGATGAAGTCTATTATAAAGCATTCCAAAAAAGACACATTTTCTGTCAGTTTGAACAATCACACAAAAATAAAGGCGTCATCAGGTGTTTTTTGTGTCAAATTAGAACTATTACCTTGTTCCGCCCCGCCCACATTTGGCTCTTTGTTAAAGTGACAGAAAATAATTTCTCAAATCTTAAATATAATCAAGTGTAAGTTGTCATATGCACTTGAAATTTGTATATTTTTTAGTGATATCGGCTTCACCTTTGAAATGGAGATTGACAAAACCCAACAAATGCTCAATCTACGGTTTCAAAGTTCATTCCTCCTCTTTCAAATCATATCTGTGCAGAGCGTATGAAGCTTCAAATTGTAAATGAGACACGAGAGGACAAAACTACAGAGTCTCAGCTTCACAACGAGCCCAGCCATTGTTTTATGCTCCAAACGGTTTCGAAACAGACACAGCCTTTGGAGACAATCAGCCCCATGATAAGGGGTTAATCTGGGACAAGACGGCAGAGTGGTTAGCATCCTTCACAGTAATCCATGGGGCATATAGAGCTTCAAGTGCTTGATGCTCTTTCATGTTAGCTGTGTTACAAACAAAAAGTGTCCAGAATACATAATATACATATCTACCCATGTCTGGCATCTTGTTTCTCAAAGGACAAATATTATGCATTATTTATATCATTATTAGCCTTCAAACATGCTCTCGAGTACATTTAATGTGGAATCTCATGTTTTAGAACTAAATAGTGGGTTAGTTCCTGGCTAAAAACTGCTGTTTCCCACGGGACTAACTGAGTTTTAGCACTGTCTACTGGCTGCAGTGGGAATTGCACAGTTTAATGATAAACAACTGCAAAGTGTTCACAAAGATGCAAGGTCTCCATGTAGTTGTGCTTAATAAGACGAGAGAAAAGCACAGAGTCTGGCAATGATTTATGGATTTAAAAACCAGCAGAGAAGATTCTCAGAGCCACGATCGAGAAAACGGTCAGTTATCGAGGAGATTCAGAACAGAGAGTTTTTGAGGCTCTGAGGGAGAGGATTCATCATGTGGATGAAGCTAAATCCATGTTTTTGAGATTTGACGAGGGAAAAATGTTACAAAAAGCTCAAAAAGGTGAATTATGCACAATTCGCATCCTTCAAATGAATCATCTCGTCAAACACTAGCCCTAACCCTGTCCACACATCATCACTTGGCCATTAGCCAGAGTAAACTTGACCGAAGAGGCCTGCTTTACCAACCACTTAACGCGCTACTATGTAAACACATTTATCCTGCTGAATGTAAGACAACTCTTCTTTAACTGCGTGCACACACTTCAAGCTTCACCAGAGCCTAAGAATACTTCTGAAAACCTCCCACGCTCACCGGGCCTCCAAAAACTGATCCCTGGCACGCATTTGGGAACACACTTTGGCGTTTGCTCAGCTAAGCAGCACTCAAAACATATCTTCTAAACAGTAAACATATATTTTTTTGAAGCGAGTAGCCGGGCAGTCTGGCAGGGAGTAAGGAGATCCTTTCTAGGCGAGATGGCAGCCTAAATAATGCAGCGTTTGTGGGGTTTGAATGAGCCCGAGTTGGCACAAGTGGTGTTCCTCTGGCAGATGATCCAGAGCGCCGGCCTCGCGAATGTGAGAGAGGACGGAGAGGATAACACACTTTATACAAATGCAAGGCGAGGGGGAAGGATGCGATATGGGGGCACGGCGAGCTTGGAGGGGGTTTTAAAGACTAAATGGGTCACTAAGACATGCAATCAGACTTAAACTTGACCAGTAGATTATATCATTACGGTGAAACATTGCAGGTAAATCGGAAAATGTAGAGATTGAAAGTTTCTTCTGTAGTTTACTTACATGAAGGTGAGAACATTGCACATATTTTGGAAATAAAATTCAAAAAATGGATGAAGCAAGGTTTAAATTCCCTGCTTCATTTTATTAACATATTATATACAACTGAGTAAACTATCTTATTGTAAATTCAGGTAAAAATTCAAATTCCATGTACAGTCTTAAGGTTTTAACTTCCCAATGTACTTCAAATGCCCCTCTGCGATACATAAAGTGCTTATTGGTAAATTGATAAGCACATATGTATATATTTGATCAAAAAGCTATCACAACATATTTCACCATTTATCACATGTTTAAGCCAGAGAAAGTGTTGTTTCCCGTCGGCCCCTCCCCCCTTGCTGCCTGCTAATCTGACGGAGTTGCCAGCGACTTGGATCCTCCTCTGGGCCAGT